>NW_006800428.1:203859-218735 GCF_000485575.1 Poecilia formosa
GAATCACTTCCTGTCAGTTCAAAAGAACCACTTCCTGCCAGTTCAAAAGAATCTCTTCCTGTCCGTTCAAAAGAATCACTTCCTGCCAGTTCAAAAGAATCACTTCCTGTCCGTTCAAAAGAATCACTTCCTGTCAGTTCAAAAGAATCACTTCCTGCCAGTTCAAAAGAATCACTTCCTGTCAGTTTAAAAGAATCACTTCCTGTCCGTTCAAAAGAATCACTTCCTGACGCGCCGATCATTTAGGTAGAAGGTGATTCTCTGAATTCGGTGCCTTTGGTGTCCCACAGGTTTATCATGTAAACATCCATGTGTTGGTAATCCAACATGCAAATATATTTTAAAAATTATGTTTTGAAAAATTTTATGGGTTGTTGAAACTTAGAAATCAGCCGAATGTTAATTTTTCAATAAATATAAAACAAATAAAAATAGCCAATAACTGCAAGTTATTTGTACCTTTATAAACATTTTAAATATGAGAAAAATACATGAATTATATATAAAATAGCATTTTTTAATCCTGTCCCTCCAGTTTTGTTCAATCCCGTAACGGGAACTAATTCCTCCTTTTTATAAATAATGGTTCAGTCCAATTTCCTCAGCAGCCAGGAAGTGACATTACTGAAGTCTCTTCCTGCTCACTTAAAGAGATTTAAATGTTAGGAAAGTTTCTTACCTTTATTTGGTTATTTTTTACCCAAATGTCGTCATCGTCAAACTCAACCTTTCAGCCCTGTTACAGACGTAAATGATGTTGTTTGGGAAAAAGTAAAGGACGGTCTTTGAAACATTCATTTCTTCTTGTCATGTTGCTCCATATTCTAGCTGATGTGAATTTATGGCAACTTTCAGTGAAAATCTTCAACCTCGTTTTGTTGCTGCTGTTCAGCCGGTGGGTCCAACCCTGATACAGTCTGGTCAGGTTCTACTGGGTCCAACCCTGATACAGTCTGGTCAGGTTCTACTGGGTCCAACCCTGATACAGTCTGGTCAGGTTCTACTGGGTCCAACCCGTAACCCGATACGTTGTTGTGATTTTTTAACATCAATGTAACATAATAACTGCCTCCCACTGTGTTCTGTTATGTTATGATTGTTGTTTTTCTCTCTCAAATGAAATCAGTCGGATCTTGTTACGTATTTCTCTAACAGGTTTATCTCAGAATCTCACAGAGGAAAATAAAGATATGAAACGTCTGACTGAACAACAGGGTTCAGGAAGAAAGAGGAAATAAAAGCTGTTTCTGGACTTTGGCTGCTTGAGTTCATCGTTTTCAGTCCGCCTCCCTCCCCCAGGGATTCATTCTGGTGTAAATCGTTATTAAAGTCGGAGGAGGAACTGATGACTTCCTGATTGCTGCGTTTGTTCCTCTGTCTGCCCACATTGTCAGGCGCTAACGCTAACGCTAACGCTCCAAAGCCCCAGTCAGGTTTTTATGGCACCTGGAGATTCCTCTCATTGTTTGAATTTCACACATGTTCTTCAGTTTGGTTTTGCTTTCCCATGACTTGCAGAGTCTCACTGACAACAGGAAGGAAAACCTCGGATTGTTTGCCCTCCGTTTGGTTTCTGTCCTTCTCGTTTCTCTGTTTCATTTTTGGATCGATTCCAGGAATGTGATGCTCTTATCAGAAAAGCTGCAAATCGTCTTGCATTCCAGACTGAATCTGATCTGAAGTCTGTCCTGCAGGAAGAATTTCATTTTTCCTAACTGTGTTTTTGTTTTAATGTTGGGTTTCATTAATAACTGGGTTTTGCTGACCGGTTATTTCAGCAGAATTACATCACGAGTCTTCAGGCCAAAGCCTAAAAACAGAAACGTTTCTGACTAATGTGTGTTTGACACGTTGGTGTAGAACAGGTTCCCATCGTCAACACGCTGCTGAGCAAACAGCTGCAGGCCGGAGAGGCCAGACCCAACATGATCACACATCAGGGCTGCAGATCCTGCTTCCCTTCAGGGGTTTCTATGGAAACGGACACAAACAAACAGCTCTTATTTTAAATCACATCTGATTTAGTTTGTGAAATAATATGGTAAATTGTGATTAAATTTAAATTTTTATCGGGTCGATAAGTGGTACTGGGCTGATATTTACTATATATATTTACCAAAATGTATTATTTAATTATTATTAATAATTTAGAGGGAGTTTAGCGGGTCGGTCGTCTGGTGTTTGCTTGGTCAGGTGACAAAGATAGAAGATAATATTGATTTTCTCTGTTATGAAGCAAAAACCAGAAACATGAATATCATGAATATTATCACATCGGTGCATTTCTGGAGTAAAAACACATTGATTAAAAAACCCATCATATTTAAGCAGAAATCATGTTTTTCCAAACATAAACTGTGAATTTTGACTGATTATGATGAACTTTGTGTGTTTTAACTTAAAACTCCCATTAAATACCAAATTATGCATAAATATCCCATTTAATTATAGACCAGGAATTGAACCACGACCGTCTCTGTGTTCAAGCCGAGCGCGCTGCTAACTGAGCTAACAGAGGGTCAGGAATTATTCAGATTTTTCATTTTTAAAAAGATAAAAATAAAGTTTTCTTCTAATTTTGCAGAAACACCAACAGATGAAGACGGACTCAGTCCGGCTGCGTTTCCAAATATTGCAAATGTATATATGTATATATATATATATATATATATATTTTTTTTTTTTTTTTTGTTAAAATTGATTTGTTAAAATTTTAAAAATAAACTCGTTATTGATCAAATTCAAAAATACTTTATTGAAATATTAAACTAACTGAGTTTGTTAGATGCAGCAGGCATCTCCTGTAGCAGTCTGTGCACAGCGTTTCTATTAAAGCCTCTGACTGGAGACTCTGTTGCTGTGCAGCATTCTGATGAAGGTGGTCTGCAGAACAGAACCAGAACCGGCTGAAGTTTAAACCCTAACCCCTGATTGGTTGGTCAGTTAGCCCCGCCCACTGACCAATCAATTACTTTTGATTGGTGACAAAAGTAGTTTAATTACATTTATATTAATTTTTCAGTTTTTTAAAATAATTTTTCACGTTAATACTATTCCTTCAAAATAAAAGCACCTAAGTAAAAGTTTCACCACATTTTTATTTTTGAAAAACCTAATAAAAGTAACCATGTTAAAACCCAACAGAGTTTAATTACTATAAACATCTTTGAACCTGAACTCTAAATTAAAAGGGACATTAAATGTGTTAGTAAATATGTTGTTTTTTATTATTTTTGGTACAAAAATCAGTTAAAATCAGAGCAGAGCTTCGTTTGTTGAATCAGCTTCAGAATGAAACCTGAGAGGATTTTTCCACGTTTATCCTCCCACATCAAACTGAAACATCAGATAAAATCCTTTCTTTGTTTTCAGCCGCTGCAGAAACTAAATGCTACAGTTGGAAACGGGCGGGGCGGCCAAAGATCGAGACCGAAACAAACAAAATGGAGCCAACAGAGATTCATTCAATGTAAAAAGAAACGTATTCCAGGTTTTTCTGGATTAACTTAATGAAAACTTACAGTTAGTTTATGGGAAAAATAAAATATATATAAAAGCATAAAAAAACAAGTTTTGTGACAAAATCATTGATATGTTAAGAATGCATGGAAAATTTAGTGGAAGGAAAAAATGGATGACTTATGAAATCCAAAGACAGAACAGTAAAAGGCCCCAAACCATAATACTGCCACCATCAGGTTTTTGACATTTAATTTTATGATTTAAAATGTTTATTTCATTTACATTCAAATTTAGTTTTAGTTTTTTGTATTTTGAACATAATTTCATGATTTAGCCATGTTAGCTAAAGCTAGCATGTTGGAAAACATCAACCCATTTAACTTTAGTCTTGAGTAAAAAATAAGCTAAAAAGCTAATGTTAGCATAAATGCTATCATTATCATGCTAATGTTAATATTCTAATACATTAAATCTGTCTCTTTAACTGCTCATAGTATTATAACAAAAACACTTTCATGTCTTTTCCTGTTTAGTCATCATAGTTTGCTGGTATCAAATGTTTAATTGGATTTTAGTCATTTATTGTCATGTTTCCATTAATTGGAGCAAAATTTGAATAAATCCAAACATCAGCAGATGCTTTTTAGAGACTTGATGTATAAACTGCAAACCCAGATCAGCTCCAGTAGAAAACAGTGAAGTTAAAGTTCTGCCTGTTCAGCTGGATGTTCAGGGTGGAGGAAGCAGGCAGGAACACGTCTGTAACAGCAGGGAGGCTCAGCAAACCGGTTCTGGTTCTGCTAGAACCGGTGCAGAGATTTGGGCTTCAGCAGCGCAGCGATGGACGTCGACCTGCTGACCTTCGCCGTGACGGTCAGCGTCTTCGGCCTCTGGCCGGAGGAGGCCGAGGAGAAGTGGTGGCGCAGGCGGCGCTGCTGTTTGGGCGGTTTCCAGCCCGGATCGTCGTTCTCGGCACCGCGGGTCAGCGCGGCCTTCGGCGGCGCCGCCAGCAGCTCCAGGATGTCCGGGGCTCGGTCGCTCAGGTACTGCCAGGCCTTCTTCCCCGCCGTGTCCCTCAGCTTCACGTCGGCGCTGAACTTCTTCACCAGCAGCCGGATGATGTTTTTGTGACCGTGGATGGCGGCGATGTGGAGAGGCGTCTGACCCGCCGTGGACTTGGCGTTCACGTCGAAGCTCAGGCCTTTCTGCTCCATCCCGTACCTGAAACCAGCAGCAGACGACCTGGAGGTCAAATCAGGCCATGAAATTCACTCATTCATAAGTTCATTTGGACACCGCCGTATTCAGGCCATTAGAGATCAATTCTGAAATTAATCTAAGAAATTTCTAGGAAAAAAAAAGTTGGAAATTTGCTAGAAAAAAAAATCTGAAATTTTTGGATGAATCTAAAATATTTTCTAGAAAAAATGGTTAATTATTCAGTTTGAAAAGTTGGAAATTTGATAATTTTTTTCAAACATTTTGACAGAAATCAGAAATTCTCTAGAAAAGAGTTTGAAAAATCAAAAATTAGCATGAAAAATATCACAAATTTTGAGATGAAACAAAAATTTTCTAGATCTAGAAAAAAGTGATGTAATGAAAATCCTTCAGAATGTGATTTTTAAGATCCTGTTAGTCATTTGAATAATCTATAGAATAATCAGTTCTTAATATAATCTATAGCTGCAGCTCTAGGCTGAGGAAACGTCAACATGTAGAGGTTGAGCCAAGCTGATCACTCAGTGGGATCCAAACCAAAACCGGGTCCTGGTCTGACCCTGGCTCACCACAGGGTGTTGATGACTCGGTGGTCGCCATGTTTGGCGATCCAGTGCAGAACCGTGAAGCCGGAGATGAAGTCCTTCCGGTTGAGCAGCGAGGAGTCGGTCCTGAACAGAGCGTAGATGTCCGGCCAGGCACCCGCCGCTGCCTTCACCATCCAGTCGTGCTCCTGGGCCTCCAGAGGAACCACAGACTGTTGGCGACAGTCACATCCAGTTTGTTAGCATCAACAAGGCCCATAAAGACACAACAGTAAAAAAAAAACTTTACATTTCAGTGGAAAAATAAAGTCATGAAAAGTTGTAATCCAGAGTAGAATCAATCATTGCTCCAGTTATTATTAATGAAAGTAACTCTAAGCAGGCTGGTTTTAGCCTCGACTTAAAGGAACTCAGTGTTTCAGATGTTTGTTCTACATTTGTGGTGCATAGAAGCTGAATGCTGCGTCTCCACGTTTGGTTCTGGTTCTGGATGCAGAGCAGAACTTCCTTCTTCCCCAAATGGAAATAAAAACAGAGAGACATCAGATTTTAGTGTTTGGAAGAATTCTCAAAACATTTTTCCAGTAAGCGCTAGGCTAACGGTTTGCTTTGGTTGTATTTACCCAGAATGCCCTGCTCTGTAGTCCACTTCCTGCTTTTGGAGCAGTCTCTGGTCCACTTGTCATTCACATATGCATTCAAACTGAACCAGATTTCACTTCAGCTGGACCCAGACTGAGGTTGGCGTTTTGAACTGGACTTTGTAGGCAAATGGACTGGAGTTGGATTAAAGCGGGCCCATATTCAGTGTGTTAGTCCCACCTTTCCAGCGTTATGAGAGTGAAGGCTCTTCCTGGCTTCCTTCCTCCCGCCCTCTGAGGCGATGGGGCTGGTGCATCGCGGCGGCGGCGTGGTGCAGGACGACAGGGACGAGGAGGACAGGTGGTGGGGAAGACTGAGCGAGGACGAGATCCGGTGAAGCCGTTCCAGTCTGGCGTCCTCCAGTCCTACACCGCCTTCTTCCTGGTCCAGGTCGGTTCCCAAGCTGCGGCAAATCCGGTTCCTCAGTCGGCTGCTCATCCGCCGAGCCGCCGCCGAGCGGAGCTTCACACGAGGCGAGTCAATGGAGCTGTTGCTTGACTTCATATCATCACAGAGTTCATCTACAACACAGAGGAAACTTCAGCTTCAACAGCCACTAAACACATTAACAATATGCTAGCTAACGCTCACATTTAAAAACTAGCGGAAGATAACGCTAAACGGTTAAATACATTAAAAATATAGCAGAAGCTAATGCTAAACATAAAAAAACCCATCAGAAAATAAAACTAAACCACTAAACACATTTTTAAAAGTATTAGTTGCTAGAGCTAAACATTCAAACAGATTACAAAAGTAGCAGAAGCTAATGCTAAACTGCCGAACACATTAAAACTGGAAGACAACAATGACAGGCACTCAGAACCTGTGGACTGATTCAGGGATGATCCTCTGGACGCGTACTGCTGGTTGTCATTGAGATGGTCGCTGGACATGTAGAGCGGCAACTTTCGACTGGGAGACGGCAGGTCGTCGCAGAGATTCCCCATCGACTGATGGAGCGGCATTTTCAGGTTGGACCGACGGGCCGGAGGTTCCACTTTGGTTCTGTTGGACTCCTGCAGAACCTCCAGCGACGTCGACGAAACCGCAGGATCATCTGGAAGACGTACAAATAGTTCAACAGATCAGTGAATATTACAGGAAAATCTTTCACATAAATCGGTATAGACGTTTCCAGGGTTTTGCTTGTTTGAGTAAAAACATTAGCCATTTTGAACAATTCAAAATGGCTACCATGGCGTCAAAGTTTGTTTTTTAACTACATTTCTGGTGTTAAATGATCCATTCAAGGAACTACAGAAATTATATTTACTGACAATTTGATTTTTAAAGATGGTTGCCATGGAAAATTTATTTTAGCACTAAAATCTCTAATATTGAATCATACAGATCATATATACTTTCTCCATCTTGTGTTTCCTTTTTCTGGTGCATATTTTTCAAAATGGCTGCCATGTTTGTTATAGAGAGCATAAGTTTGCACTAAATTTATCCAGAAGATTCAAGGAAAGTCTGGATAACAGAAAGAATCTGGTCTACCTGCTCTGGAGGTTCTGGAGGACCCAGACGGAGGCCAGTCGCTGACGGAGGACCTCACATCCGACGGCAGGTCGAAGATGTCGCTCTGACTGGACGACAGCCTCTGGTTCTGATGGGGCCTGATTGGTTTAGAGGTCCAAACAGCACACTTGTCATGGTGGCGTTCGGTGTTGAACTCTGCTTCTAGAGGCAGACTGCGTCTCATGGACTCCACCGGGACAGGTCCGGGTTCTGGTCTGGACTCAGACTCCGAGTGGGACCGAGACGCCAGAACTTCAACGTCCGAGTTCTGGATGTAGATCTGAGGAACCTTGTTCCCTGAGAAAGAGGAGGGAGGAGCCTGGGACTCTATGATGCAGGGTGAGGAGGCAGACGTGACCCTCGCCACGTCGCTGAGAGGGGCATTCAGGGGCCACGGACCTCCCGCTGAGCCCCGTCTGATCTGGACATCCTCCTCCTCTTTGTAGTCATCATCCTGAGAAACAGCTGATCTGTAGCTCTGCCTGTTTCTGAAGCGGCGGACCGGAGCCTGATGGAGCTGAGGAGCGGGTTCATATCCTCCAACAGGTTCTGGGTCCTGAGGAGGACTCTGCTGTCCTTTGGGGGATTCAGGAACGGGATCATGGAAGGAGATTTTCTGATCCCTATGTAGTTTTGGACTCTTGGGGACCTTCTGACCCTTAAGAGGTTCTAGATTCTGGGGGATCTGCTGTTCCTTAGGAGGTTCTAGGTTTTTCTGATGAACCCTAAGTAGTTCTGGACTCTGGGAGATCTGCTGTCCCTTGTGAGGTTCCAGATTTTGGGGAACCTGCTGTCCTTTAGGAGGTTTTAGACCTTGGTGTCCATGGAGAGGTTCTAGAGTTTGGGGGACCTGCTGGGCCTTAAGAGGTTCTAGATTTTGGGGGACCTGCTGGCCCTTAAGAGGTTCCAGATTTTGGGGGACCTGCTGGCCCTTAAGAAGTTTTTGACTCTGGGGGATCTGCTGTCCCTGGAGAGGTTCTGGGTTATTCTGATGTACCCTACGTAGTTCTGGACTCTGGGGGACTTGCTGTCCTTTAAGAGGTTCCAGATTTTGGGGGACTTGCTGTCCTTTAAGAGGTTCCAGATTTTGGGATACCTGCTGTCCCTGGAGAGGTTCTGGGTTTTTATCGTGTACCTTATGTAGTTCTGGACTCTTTGGGATCCACTGTCCCTTAAGAGGTTCTTGACCCTGGGGGAGCTGCTGTCCCTTAAGAGGTTCTGGATTTTTCTGATGTACCCTACATAGTTCTGGATTCTGGGGTATCTCCTGTCCATTAGGAGTTTCTAGATTCTTGTGGACCTGCCGTCTTCTGAGAGGTTCTAGATTTCTCTCAGGTTCTGGGGGACCTGCTGTCCAAAGACATTCTGGATTCTGGGGGATTTGCTGTCCACTGAGGTATTCAGGTATTGGATCCTGGTAAGGAATCTTCTGTTCTCTGTGTAAGTCTGGATTGGAGTCTAGAAAATAGATTTCCTGTCCTCTGATAGGTTCTGGAACAGGGTCATAAAACATCTGCTGTCCCCCAAGAGGTTCTTGATTCTGTGAGACCTGATGTCCACTGAGATATTCTGGAATTTGATGCTGATAAAATATGTTTTGGGCTTCTGGGACAGGGTCCTCATAAGGAATCTCCTGTCGCCTAAGGTGTTCTGGTATCTGTTGAGGAACCCGTTGTACCCTCAGAGGTTCTGGATTCTGTAGGACTTGTTGAGGAACCTGTTGTACCCTCAGAGGTTCTAGATTCTGGGGGACCTGCTGTCCTCTACGAAGTTCTATATTTTGGGGAATCTGATGTCCACTGAGGTATTCTGGAATGGGATCTTGATAATAGATATTCTGTCCTCTGAAGGCTTCTGGAACAGGGTCTTCATAAGCAATCTCCTGTCCCCTGAGGTGTTCTGGCATCTGTGGGACCTGATGAGGAATCCATTGTCCCCTGAGAGGCTCTGGATTTTGAGGGGCCTGATAAGGAATCCGTTGTCCCCTCAGAGGTTCTGGATTTTGAGGGACCTGATAAGGAATCCATTGTCCCCTGAGAGGTTCTGGATTCTGGGAGACCTGTTGTCCACTGAGGTATTCAGGAATGGGATCCTGATAAGGAATCTCCCATCCCCTGAGGTGTTCTGAATTTTGAGGGACCTGATAAAAGCTCTGCTGTCCTCTTGGTGGTTGAGGTGTGGGATGGTGGGCAGAGACCTCCCAACCTCTCAGGGGATCTCTGCTGGGGTCCTGATAAAACACATTCTGTCCTCTGATGGGTTCTGGGACACGGCTAATCATATATCCTCTTGGATCCTGATGTGGGACATCCCTTCTTCTGTTGGGGGCTGGGAATGGACTTTGATGAAGGACCTGCTGTCCCCTAACAGGTGCTGGGAAGTGGTCCTGACGGTTACCAACATGTCCTCTGAGGGGTTCAGCAACGCGGTTCTGATGAAAGGTCTTCTGTCCTCTGATGGGATCTGGGGATTGGTCCTGACGGCTGAGGATACGTCCTTTATTGGGTTCCGAGGCGGTTCCCTGATTTGGGGGATCCCACCTTTCACCGGGGTCTGGGGCATGGTCCTGACGGCCGACTATGTGTCCTCTAACGGGTTCAGGAACTGTTCTCTGATGTGGTTTGTCCACTCTCCTAGAGGGCATATGGGGGAAGTCCTGTTGAGGGACTTCATGCCTTCCAGGAGGTCTGGGTGTGTAGTCCTGGTGGTTGACAATATGTCCTCCAATAGGTTCATAGTCCTGTCCTCTGATCGGTTCTGGAAAGCGGTCCTGATGGGGGGCTTCCTGTCTTCTGGTGGGGGCTGGAACAAAACTTTCTTGAGGCATTTCCTGCCATCTGATTGGCTCAGGGATGTAGTCCTGATGTCTCACAGCTGGAACCAGCCTGTTCTGTTCCTCTGTTTTGCTCTGATAAGGAATCTCTGAAAGTTCTGAGACCCGGTTTCCTACCTGGACAGATTCAGGACTCTGGTTCTCCCTGTAGTTCTCCACCACGATCCCCGCCGCAGGTAGGGCGGGATTCCTCTCGGTGTCTCCCGGTGGGGTGAGGCTTACCGCCGGAGATAAGCTGGCTCCGACCGGACCTGGTTCCGCGGAATCTCTGCCCGAACCTGCACCGGAAACATATCCTCTGTACTTCTTCCTGAGGGTCACGGTGGATACCCCGTCGATCTTCGACACGGTTGCCACGGAGTTGACGAAACTCTTGAAGCGATCTCGGTTCCCGACGTTCTCCGGATTGTCCCGCAGGTAGGGCAAGAAGTGGGCCAGCAGCTCGGTGTTTTTGGCCGAACCGCCGCAGCGCTGCAGGAAAACCAGAACCGCGTCCTGAGTGAAGTCTGTGGCCATGCTGGGTTCCTTCAGTTTCTGTTGTCTCAAAGGTCGGGCAGTTGTTTCTGTCAGCCCACCGAAGCCCCGCCCACCGCAGGTATTTAACTCCAAACTCACCTACTGCATTCCAGTAGGTGACCCGGATGTCCAATATGTTCACCTGGTTATCAAGTTCTGCTTTCACTGTATTATTATGAACTAAGAAAGCTAAACATCTTCTCGAAAATTGTGGAATATTAATTAAAATTCCTTCAACAAAACTAAATTTCTAATCAATTCAGGTCTCAAATGTTTCTTTCTGCTACTTCAAAGTTTGTTTCTGTTCTGATTTATCTTCTATCCGATTCCTGGACATGTATGGAGTGCTGAAAGTGCCACAAGGTGAATATTTGCACACTAACTTCATCATCAGCATGTGATTTCATGTCAAAACAAGAAATAAACACATAACAGTATTTATCAGTAATCTATTAGATACAGATCAGTTTTTAATCATAAAGTATAAATTCATGATGTGCTGCAGCACCATGAAATATTTTAATTAAATTGTGAAATATGTTCCTTTTTATAATTAAAGAAGGAAAATTGTCTTTTGTGCCTCAAACGAAGGTATTTTTCTCTAGTTTCATCCAGAGTTTCTCCCTCTGCTGTAGGAATTACAGGTTTCTGTTAAATCAGCTCAGAGTGAAAAGAAACACCCAGAATCTCATAAACTCCCATCACATTTCAATTGTGACGTTTTCCTTCAAACTGGAGTTGAAGGCTCTCAGATCTCCGACATAAAACTCAGTAGAGTTTTATGTCGGAGTTTTATTTAGTAGAAAACATAAAACTGGACACACTGACCCATCAGAAGCTGCTGAAAGTCAAAGTTCAGGAGTTTTTTATGATACAAACTTTAGTTTTCTCTGTTTGTTTGGAGATTTTGTGACGCTGCTGGATCCAAACTCACCATTTTCTGATTTAATGAGAATCTAAATAACTTCAAACAATGTTTAAATAAATATCAGATTATGTTCAGCTAATTATTTTACTTATTCTAATTGTGTTTAAACCAGGGGTGTCCAAACTGTGGTCCGGGGGCCATTTGTGGCCCTTGGACCGATTTTCTGTGGCCACCAACTGTCGTTCAAAAACGATGCAAATTTGTCCCGTAGATGCAGACGAAGAGTTTTAATTTGCAATCAGGGTAAAAATTGTTACCAACATCATTTTCTTGCAAAGATTCTGTGTTTTTATAACCAAGTTTTAACAAAAAATAACTGAAACAGAAACAGGGTGAGCTGAAAAAGTGCTTTTATTGAACAAAAACTTCAGGCGGAGATTAAATACGGAGTCGTGTTTCTGAAACTCTTTTCACAGCTGGATGAAAACGGAGGAGTTTCAACAAGTCAGTCTGGTTTTCTGCTGGTTTCCTCTGAGATTTTCCGGATCGTGGAAAAAACCCTCTTGGAGGTGAAGATCCTTCTGTGTTCAGGGTTTCCCGTTGTACAAAATTAAATATCTTTGGGAACCGTTTTATAATTCTTCTTGTTTTACTTTCTTCAGAACGGACCAGAATTTGCTCTTGGAGGTGATGATAATGGCTGTAAAACGTATAAAACATGCCAGAGTGACGGTGGATGATAAAAAGCTGGCAGGTTTCGTTTCTTCCTGGTTTTCCTGCCGGTTTGTGAGCGTTCAGCCATGAAGTGGTCAGGCTGCTACAAAGTGCGACGAGCTGCGTTCAAAGAGCGGTGGCCGTGTCACGGTGCTGCTGTTGGACGCTCCTCCTGGGGAGAATGTGCTGTGAGGTTTGTGGGAAACGCCTCGGTCCTTTGGCTTTTGGAGCCGTCTGTGTTTCTGGCTGTACATGTGCGGGAGCAGAGCGCGGTTTCATGGACGCCTTTGCTGGAAAACGAGGCTGAAAGTTCGATTCTTTGCAGATGACTCAGTTCTGTCTTTGGACCTCTGCTCGTTCGGTCCGGTCCTCAGAACAAACGGACCTGTTCAGGTCCCTGAAAGCACCGTTTGGGATGTTTAAGGACAGTCGGATAGAAAACTAGATATCGACGTGTGGATCTATCTCGTGGCGTCACAGTGATGTCACAGCGGTGGACCTGACGGAGTGGGCGGGGCTTGGCGGCAGGCTCTCGGCGAGTCGCGCCAGCTGCTCCTCCCGCTGCCGGATGAGGTCATCGAGCTGGCGCTGGCGAATCAGGAGCGAGGGTTTGGCGCTGACGAAGCGGCGGTAGTCGTGGAGTTGTGCTTCGGTGAGGTAGCCGGTCAGGATGGCGGTGACCACGCGCTGCCGCCGGTCCAGGTTCTCCTTCAGCTCCCGCGCGTCTTCGGTTTGACGAAGGAGCAGCGAACGCTTGTGATGAAGGGAGTCCTGAGGAAGAGGAGCAGCAGAAAATATCTGTTAGCTCATGCTGGAGTTTGGCTGAGTACTTGAGTTGTGAGCGGTCAGTCAAACATTATGCGTGGACAGCTTGCCGTATGTCTCACCCTCTCCTCAGCAGCGTCTTCAGTCAAACCTCCGTCTCTGTCCAGAGACAGCAGAGACTTGTCCACCCTGGACAGGCGGCTGCACAGAGACAGCAGCAGGTTGACGATCCTCTCCAGGTCTCCTGCAGACAGAGACGATCAGCTGACGGTGGGACCCCGCTGTGACCTTTGACCTCGCCCTGCTGGCTGCCTACCTATGAACATGCTGTACTTCTCCTTCTCGTTGGCTTTCAGCTGCTGGATCAGAGCCTCCATGCCGGCGCCCGCAGCCTGGTGGCGCCGCTGCTCCTCAGCCAGAGCTGCCTTCTCCCGCTGCATCGCCGCCACGCAGAGCCGCAGGGCCTCACACAGCTCCCCCTGGTGGACAGGAGGACAAACATCACCTCGTTTTAAATAAAAACAGCCGATTTCTGCTGTCAGACGTGGAGGAAATGACTCCATCCATCAGTCTGAGATGTAGAGAAACACGAGTTTTCTGAATTAGAAGGGAAAAGTAAGTGCACCCTGTGGTTTGTTCAGCTCTTGGTGTTTAAATCATATATTTTCAGATTGTTTTTTAAAGCTTAGCTCTGATTAGCTGATTTGACCTTTGAACTCTCCATCTTCCTCAGGTTGGTGGCTGTTAAAATTGTCATGATAATAAAGTTTTATATGATAAATTATCCCAGTAATTATTGCAAAAAATGTCAATATTGTTGTTTTTGAGACCATTTTCAACTACTTCAGTGATAACGGTAATAATTCAGGTTTACTCCTTCAAATATTAACAAACAGATTTTTTAAAACAACTTTTAACTCTGGAAGTGGAAGATATTTGAAATATCTAAATTAAAATTGAAATAAAAACCACACAGCCAAAACCTTAAAAAATTTACTGCACATAAAATTTCCCTTCAATAAATATTAATAATCAGAACAGAAAGTTAACAAGATTTTTAGATTATTTTAAACATTTTTTTTTACTTTCACTTCTTTCTTTACCTTTAATTCTAAATGTTTCATAATTTATAGGTTTATTTTATTTCTTTGTGATTTTAATCAATACTTTTATGTTCATTTATTTTCATACTGTCTCAAATTTTTAACAACCACGTCACTATATCTGCATCACTCATGGATGTTTGGTCTTTTTCTGATTGTCCTGTCGTGAATTTTTAAAGAGTAACTAAACCCTAAATCTACTTTTTTGCAGATAAACTGTCTAAACTGTGTGTTGAGGATTGTATCTTTATACTTTTGAGCAATTTTTGATATTTTTGAATCAAATTTCATGGTAATTCTGCCATTTTTGGCCTAAACTCATCTCACTGCTGCCCTCTGTGGGTTGAACTGAAGCTACTGCAGTTGAGTTTTCCTGTTGGTTCCTGATAATTAATTAAAATAACTTTTCTTCTTCTTCTCCAGAGGATTATTTATACTTTAGCTGCTGTTGCTGGACAGATGTTTACCTTCCTGGTGGTGACGTCGTTCTCGTCCTCATCAACATCTGTCTCCTTCGTTTGGTCTGAACTCGGATCACAGACGGCCTGGATCCTGGAGGAGAGAAATAAACATCAATAATCCAGAAAATAATCTGGATATATGCATAAAAAAGAGAGAAATTTTGATTTTCTGTTTCCACACAACACAACTGCAGGTTATTTTCTGCTAAATAATATTTTTTA
>NW_006800428.1:219377-235020 GCF_000485575.1 Poecilia formosa
GAGCTCAGAGGATGAAAGAGAGAGAGAGAGAGAGACCACCCACGGAGGGTGAGAAGGGAATTTTTATATAACTTGAAATTAAAAAAAAATTAATTAAAAATCTCTCATAAATAATGTATTATTTAAAAAATGTTTTAATACAAACAATTAATAAAAAGCCCCAAAAATGTTTTACTATTTTTTTTAAAATACAAATTTTAAAAATTACAAGTCACAATTAAGAATAAAACTTTAACTTATTATGTGGAAAACATAATATTAGGATTTGTTTCCTGTCATAATAAACACATTAATTTAAACATTTCATTTTCTGTTTCTTTGTGTTTCTTTGTCTTATATTTAAATTAGTTTGAAACATTTACAAACATAAAAAAATAAATCATAAATTTTTTTCTCACTACTGTACTCTATGTTATAGATGTGCATTTTATTTATTTTTTGATTATATAATTATGGAGGCATTTATTTGTTTGGAATATAATAATAATATGGATAAAACATGTGCAGTTCTCCCGTGTGGCCGCTAGGTGTCAGTGTTGACCAGTCCTCCGTTTGAACTCGCTGTTAAAATCAACAAACTGAGTTTTTAGCGCTGATCTGAGGTCATGTCCAGGTCAAACTGCATCACTGAGCATGAACGTGTTTAAGGAAACCCAGAGTTTGGTTTTAAGGTGGATATTCAGCTGCTGGGAAACGATGATCAGGTTTTTCTGGTCTTTCCTGCTGATGCCACCCAGACAAACAGGCGGTGACCTCCAGGTCACCTCGTCGCCCGCGGAGCGTCGTCACTGAAGCCCCTCAAGCTGCACCGACAGAACCGCTGCTGAAACTCTGAGAACCAGGTTTTATCTCCTTTAACCTCTGATTTGGGAGCAGTAAATGAAAATGTGAGCCTCTGCGTCCTGATTGTTATTGTTTCCGATGAGAGGACATTCCTTCTCTGAACACCAAGTTCATTCAAAACAAACTTCACGTCTCAGACCCTTCAGGCGTCCATATTGTTCTCCTTCTGCTTCTTCACCAGCTGATAAGACCAGAACCTGTCAGCAGTTTGAGAGATAAATGTTTCCTTTTCCAAAACTAAATTTAGATCCAACTTTAGTAACAAAATAACCTAACAGAACTAAACTCTCAGTAACTGGTAGTTTTGTTTTGAAAGTCCAAATTAAAACCATTTCTTTAACTTGTTTAAGATCATTTTACCTTTATTTTATAGTAAAAATTGCATTTTTTTAAAACATATTTTAATTCTCAGCTTAAAGTACATCCATTAGTTTTATTTTGAAAGTCCAGGTTAAAAAGTTATTTTACTGTTTCATCTTTTATTTTGAAGATTATCAACAGTTTTAAGTTTGAGTTTAAAGAATAATATTAGCTTTATTTTGAAAGTCCAAATTAAAACCTCTGTTGCAAATGTTTAACCTGTTAAAAATACACTTTATTTTGACATTATTTTTACTCATCAAATATTAGTTTTGAGTGTAATATTAGCTTTATTTTGAAATTAAATGTTTAAGCTCTTGACATATACACATTAGCTTTATTTTGAAAGTCAAATTTAAACCCTCTGTTTAAAACGTTTACATCTTTACCACTTTATCAGAGTTATATAATATAAATTTATTTTTTATTACTCAGTTAATGATTCATTAAGGAGGATTGAAGGAGTAGTTCAGGTAATATTCAGAACGCAAGCGTGTGAAGGTTACCTTTGACCCGGAAGTGAACTCCCCGGTGCTTCCCCAGTCAGGCTGCCGTTGGAAAAGATTTCCTCCATCAGCTTCATGGTGCATTCGCCTCCCCAGGTGTCCAGCAGGGGCGCCAGAGAGGGATCCTGCAGCACCTGAACACCAGAAGTAGATGATTTACATTCAGTGACTGTCACATATTCAGGGCCTAAGAGATTTTTTTGGTATCCATCCCCTGGCTTATACTTTAAACTGTAATCACTCTTCCACTCATTCTGAGACGACTAGCGCCAATTAGCTGGACCTTTGTTGAATTAGTTCACTTTAAAGGGGGGGAATATTTATGCAATCACTTATTTCTTCTTACATATTTTTTAAAATAATCATTATTTTGTAGAAATCAGTTTTCATTTTGGCATTAAAGAGTTTTTCTGTAAAACTTTAATATCACATTTTGTTGATCATGACTGATTTGTAAAAGTAATAAAAGGGTAAAACATCCAAGCGGGTGAATAGTTTTTATAGGCCCCAGAGTGACGTTTTGTTTTATTATTAATGTGGCTAAAAACATTTTGAATCTTATGGTTATTTTGGGTCATAGCAGAAAAACACAATGTGGTTTAAGTTTTTCTGAAATCAACAGTTTTATTCACATCAACAGGCAGGATTTGTTTGGCATTGACTCAACTTTGACCCCATTTCTGAAGTTCATAAGGATCCATGATTTGTTGTAACATCAGACTTTATTTGTGAAACCTTCATTTATGAAAACAGAACTATAAAAGTACTGCAGGCTGTTTGGTTTTTATAATTTAAATAATGCTAAGCTATGTTGGTTGGTGTGATGGATCCTGGTAGATGACGCATGCTAGCTGCTACTAAGCTAGCTCTGTCCATCCAGAGCCGTAATGTTCGGTGCTTATAGATACCAACACAGAGTTAAAATTCTGTTGGATCATTTATGACCACATTTAAACCATCTGAGTCAAACTGTGGCTCTTAAAGAGTAAGACGATCAGGAACAACCCAGAAACCTGCAGGGCTGAAGCCTGAGCTGGAAAACCACAATCCATCCAGAGTGAAGACCAACAATGAAGGTCTGGAGCCAAACATGGACGAGTTTTAGGTCAAAGGTCAAACTGTTTGGTCACAATGACAGGAAAAATGTTCAGAGGAGTCGAGGTAAGACTTTTAAATCCAAGAAACTGTCAAGCTGTCAATGCTGGGGGTGGAAGAAAGAAGAAGAAAAAACTATTTCAAATTCTTCATCACCACAAACCAACAGCGACAGTTAGAGGTTCCAGTTGGAATCGGTTCCCAATCAAACGTCCAAACTGGTTTTGGGTCTTAAAGTCTCGACCTCAACATGGAAACTCATCGTTTGTGCAGAGAAGACCTATCGTCGTTGTTTTTATCTTTTCTGATCTAGTTTGTCTGGCCTGGAGTCGAACTACGAACCAGTTGCTGAGTCAGCGCCTCCACCCTCAGCTCCTCGGGTGACTTCTCCCTCCTGGGAAGCGGCTGGTACTGGAAGACGAAGACGTCCTCGGTTGAGTTGGACGGCTTTAGTGGAGGAGCGGACTGAGCCGAAGACGTCCGGATGGGAACCGAGTTGCTTAAAGTTTCTGGATTAGAGCTAAAAAACACAGAAACAATCAGGAACTGTGATGTTTTAATGATGAACCTGGATTCAGAAAGGTTGGAAACGAACCTTTGTAACGACTGAAGATCTGCTTCCATCTCAGCTGGAGGTGGTGGAGGAGGAAGAGGAGGGAAGTCCTCCATGATGCTCGTCTCTTTAATCGGTGGAGTGAGAGGAGGAGGAGGAGGAGGAGGAGGGTTGGTGAGGAAGACGTCGTCAAACTCCTGAAGGTTTCCTGTTGACGTCTGCAGCGGCTGCTGCTCGAAGAGGCTGGATTCAGAGATCCTCAGAGAGGACAGGTGTGGATGGACGGACTGATGGGAGGAAGTGGAGCTCCCACTGGTCTTCCTGCATGGCGGCGGTGCTGATGTGACTGGTGAAACTGGTTTGGTATTTTCAGAAATCTCTCCAGTCAGCTCCAAGCTTAAGGTTCTGCCTCGGTGTTCGTCCTCTGCGGTTCCGTCGCTCAGGCTGCGTCTCGTCTGTCTGCCGCCGGTCTGTGGGATTCCCGGGAAGGTGATGGCGTCCAGGTTGGCCTGGCTCAGCCTCTCGCTGGATGTCCACTCCGCGGCGCCGCCGTCCTGCTGGTTCCCGGGAGAGGAGAAGGGCGAGGGAAGGCCGACGGAGGCCGCCAAGGTGGAGGTGCTGTAGGCCCGGAGACGTTCGCCGTTCCTCTGGCGCTCCCGACGACTGACGGGGGTGTGAGAGACGTCTAGGACCAGAGGAAGGAAAAGAAAGATAATTTAGAGAAAAAAAGAAAAACGCACAAATGAGAACAAAGAAGATTCAGCAAAACACTAAATAATGTTGGGACTGAAGATTTCTACAAGGATTTTTATAAATAAAGATGAGAAAATGAATCCAGTCGGATCTAAACTCCAATATGGATGGATGGATGGATGGATGGATGGATGGATGGATGGATGGATGGTTGGTTGTTTGGCTGGATGATTGGTTGGATGATCGGTCAGTCGTTCGGTCAGTTGGATGGTCGGTTGGTTGGCTGGTTGGATGGTTGGATGGTTGGTTGGTTGGATGGTTGTTGGATGGTTGGTTGGTTGGTTGGTTGGTCGGTTGGATGGTTGGTTGGTTGGATGGTTGTTGGATGGTTGGTTGGTTGGTTGGTTGGTCGGTTGGATGGTTGGTTGGTTGGATGGTTGTTGGATGGTCGGTCGGTCGGTCGGTTGGATGGTTGTTGGATGTCTCACCTTGTGGAGATGCCGTCGGTCGGTCAGAGTTCTCATTGAACCGGTTTGACTGAGAACTGAACTCTGTTGATCCATGAATGTCTGCAGGTCTGAGAGACACAAAGAGACAAATAAGTAAAAAATAAAAACTTAATGTAAAATTAAGTCTATAAATATAAAATCATTCCAACAGGAATCTGACTAGTACGTATCTAGTTACATTTTCAAACATTTTTTTGTCATCTATGTAAACCTACCAGCCCAACTAGCTCGTCAAACTCACTAGCATCCACTCAGATAGTGAAAATGAAGACAGTCGGCATGCTTGACTATGAAATCTCAACTGTCTGCTGACACTGCGTGTAGAGTACCAGTGGCTAACAGAATACGTATTGTACGCCTGAGTATGTGGGAGCCCTAAGAAGACATTTTGAACTGCGGTTTGAGTTAGCCGTACCGATCTGCAGCCAGAGCACATCGTCCAGATTCAGAGAAGGAGACGTCAAAACTCTTGATGTCTCCTGAAATTAAGTTCTGAAACACACAAAGGTCTGTCAGTTTACTGACTGCAGGAACAGCCTTGGTCCAATCGCTTTCGAAGTTCAGGATTACCTGGCTGAGTTTGTCTGCGGTCGGGGACGAGCGGGAGCGAATGTGTTGAGGTGAGTATTTGTTTTCCAAACGCTCCAGCAGATCCTCAGCAGAGGCCGACCTCCCGGACCTGTGGACCGACCCGACCCTCTGCAACGCCTCGTTGACCTTCGTACAGAGTCCGGGTTTGTACTGAGGCTCAGCGATCTGCCGGTCTTGGCTTCTGTTCGAGTCTCTGGTTCCGGACTGACTGTGTCTGTTGATTTGGGCTTCAGGGTTCAGATCTTGGTTGATTTGGATATGGAGATCAAGACTGGAGCTAGAAGAAGACAAACCATGAAATGAGGTTAAAGATCCACTGATGTTGAATGATGATGGACTGCTTCAGAGATTGGTTACCCAGGGATTGGCTGAGCTGGAGGTCTGGGTGTGGTCACCCTGCCGGGGTAGAAAAGGTTGGACTGGAGGCTCCAACGGTCAGAACCAAGAGCAGGGACGCCCTGATCCGGACCAGGGTCCTGAAGGGAAAGCATGCTGGAGGCGGACGAGAGGCTGTAGGTGTCTGTCCAACAGGAGAAGCCAAAAATGCCATCAGGTCTCTGTCATGTCATTCAGACCCAGACTGGACGACCCTGAGCTGCACTGACCTGTGTGGTAGCCCTGTTCAGGGTGGAAATAAGCGCTGCGAGGTCTTGATCCAGTCCTTTGCCCTGCCTCGTCCCTCCTAACCCCTCGCTTCCTCTCCATGTACTCAACCAGAGCGTCTTGGCGGAGCTGCCGCAGGTCAGACCTCGACACGCCGGCGCCAACGTGGCTTGCTGCTAGCTCAAACATCTTCCGACGGTCAGCTACGCTAGTTTCTGGAAGAACAGCAGGGATTAGACAAGGAACAGTAAAACCACATGTAGCTGTACTTCCCCTAATATGTTAATCTGCTTCCAGCGTTTTTGCTAAGTTTGTAAATGATTCCCCTAAATTAATCTTTACCTGTTTAGTAAAATTTCAACTGAATAAATATTATGATGTGTCATAGACACATGGGGCATCAGCATGGTAATACTTAGCGCTTTAGCTTCGGCTAAATGCCATGTTGGTGTAGTCTTAGCTGGATTCATGTTAATGACTAGCACTTTAGCTTTAGCAAGCTCAGCCTCTTAGGTAGCATTGCTCCCATGAGGAAACGCTGCGTTACGGGTTTGACTGAGATGCTTTTACCTCCTCCTCGTCGGAAGAGGGCAGCTGTTTCTGGGTCAGAAACTCCCACTTCGTTCATGTTCTCTGGTTCGGAGTACGAACGTTTCTTCTGGTCGGCCGTCAGACGCTTGCGGCCGCAGATCCTGGTCAGAGCCGGCGGCCCGACCGGAGGGACGCTGGGCAGCGGCGGCGGGCTCTGGCCTCCGTCATCAGGGCTGACCGCGTGCCTCTCCTTCGGGGTGTGGGGGGAAGTGACTGGCGGCATGACGATGCCCTGCGGTTTGGGCTTCGTTTTGGGGCCTTTTTTCTCCAGTGAGTTGTACTTAGCAGGGTTGGGGAACGGCTGAGGACCGGAGACGACAGGAGGCGGAGAGCTGAGGTCTCTCTGTCTGAATGAAGCGGAGCGAAGGACGTTGGGCTGGGCGTCCTTCACAGAGTCCCTGTAAGATCTGATTGGAGACGCACCAAACATCAGGACAGGAGCGGACATGTTGGAGGAATGACCTCTGGGAGAGCTCTGACCTGTCCTGCAGGGGGTCAGCTGCCTCCTGGGGTTCAGGTCGATAAGGAAAGTTCCTGTTGACGTCTCCGTCCTTTGATCCGTCCAGCTGGAAGCTGCTGCGGCTCCTCTGGAGCGCGGAGACGGGATCGGCTGGAAGCCTGGAGACCAAACACAAATTATTTATCAGTTAGAGACTTGACCTGCTGGATGTAGTTAAATTTACATCCAGGAATTTAACGCATGCGCACAACACCGCAGGGCAAAAAGACAGTTGTTTTACTCGCCGTCCGTAACCGTTAATGAAACCTTCAGATGTTGGGATTAATAATTTATTGCACCACAAATCAGCAGAGGGAAAAATAACACAGAAAAACCCGTCAAAGAATAACACAAATTCACTTTTTTCCACTCTGTGTCAGCTAAGCTACATGCAGATCCGTTGCCATAGCAACTGACAGCCACGCCACTTTATGTTTCAGGATTCAACACCGAAAAACAGTCAAACATTTTCCACACAAATAACAGATCATTCAGTCCGTTACAGTATTTTACAGTTTTTAGGCTTGATGTTTATTTCTCTGAGGTAGATTAGCTACTGCTGCTATTAGCTAAGCTAACACAGCGGTGGTAGATTGGCTAATGCTAATCTACCTGCTGTACTGATGATTTGTCAGAGTAGGTGTTTTGGTCGCCTTTACTTAAATTTTTTAACGGAACAGAAACTCACCGAATCCCGCAGCACATCTACATGCTAGAGTTGTCATAGTCAAGCTAGCATAGCTGAGCTACTTCACTCTCTTTTCTTATTGAAAACTTTTTCCTGACCTTTTCTAGTTGTCTTAGTGTTGACAATTAGTAGCAAAGCACTGCGTCCCTTTTTCTTTTATATATCAAACGATTTAACATTTTAAAATCAATGCTAGTCATCATTAGCTAGCAGCTTCTTGCCCTATGGCATGGAGATGGGGGCAGATGTTGCTCATCGCCCATAGAAACGGTTGGAAGACTTGACAGAGTAGAAATTGTTGTAAAATAAGTTCTGAGTGTTTCATTCTCAGAAAACCTCAACATCCACCTTTCAGGATTCATGAATTCATTTATTTGCTAAATGTTCATAACTGATGTGTAAAACATTGGAAAGTGAAGCTGGGAAGCTAAAGCCAGTGGTACTTGAAAGCAGCCAATCAAAAAGACCATTTATTTTCCTTGTTGCTGATTGGCTAAAAGCAGCCCGGCTCCTTTGTGTCCATCCAGGCTTCCGTACCTGTGTTTCATGTACTCATTGCCGCTTCCTCTGTAGCTCATCGTCCTGTGGGTTTTGGTCCCTTTCGTGCTCCTTTCCAGCATATTTCTGAGGTCTTCCGCTCCACAGGGGGAGCTGCGACCTTTATCTGTCACCTGAACCAGAAAATGAAAAGCTTCAGAAACGGAGTCTGCAGAGCAGGAAGGTGGGGAGTGTTTGGGTTTTACCCCCAGATGGGAGGATTTGCAGTAGGAGTTGGTGCTGAAGCTGCGCTGCTTCCCTCCGTCTCTCCGCCGCTCAAAGTGACTGACTTTCTCCAGAACCGACAGGCTGCGGGCCGGGCTCTGGCCGCCGTCTGGGCCGTCGGGGACGGCGCAGCGCTGGACCTCGGCGAGGGCGATCTCCAGGCGGGTCAGAGGGTGATCGCTGTCCGGGTCTCTGTGGCTCCACTGGGCGGATGGATGCGGCGGCACCTGACCCTGGGCGACCCGGGACGACCCGGCTGGTTCTGACGGAACGGTGGGCGGCTCTCTGGGTCTAAGGAGACGAACAACATCAGAATCAACGGCTGGTGTCCAAACCGTCACCATGTGGGTCAAAGAAAAACTCGCCTGATCTTTATTGTAGATCCAGAACTTAAAAGGGATTTTTACGACTGTTTTAGGGCCGTTGTCGGTACTAAAGAAGCACATTCCTGCCAAGAATTTTGATTAATTTCAGAAATTCTCAAGAAGATGTTTGACATTTTAAAGTAAAAGATTTCCAAGTTGTCTTTGTTGAAAATTTCTGATATTAATCTAAAAATTAGATTTTTTTTCTTGCAAATTTCTAAGATTTAGAGTTATTTGGTAGAAATGTTCTACTATTTTCAAGCACATTTTACACATTTGCTGCATTAAAAGAAAAGCGTCTAGTTTTCAGTTTCTTTTAGGTTTGGTTGAATAAATTTATTTTCAGTACTAAGATCAGCATTTGGTGACTTTGATTACAAACGCCAAATTCTTTCGAGTCAAGGTTTAAAAAGAATAAAAGCTGATTTGGGTGCAGCAAAGGAAAAGTCTCTGGATAAACCTGGTTTCACCTTTTGTTAAAACTTTGTTTTAAAATATAAAATACTTTGTGTTATATTTTATATTTTCCTGTGTGAGAAAATCATGTTGGTAACAATTTTTACCCTGATTACTAATTAAAACTCTCTTTCTGTATTTATGGGACAAATTAGCAGAATTTTTGAATTGCAGTTGAGGGCCACACAGAATCAGTCCGAGGACCACCAGCGGCCCGCGGGCCTTACTTTGGGCCCCTGTGGTTTACAGAAAGGAGCAGCAGTACCGGGTGTTGTCTCTGGACTCGCTCCTCCCCTGTGAGGACGCCGTTCTGAGGTCTGGGACCGAATGGACCGGAGTAATCCTGTGGTTCTGCTCTTGCTGTCCTTTCTGAAGTGGATCGTCGAGGTTCTGGCTGAGGTTCCTGTAAGGCCTGTGGGGTCCAGTCGGACCCTCGGATCCGGCTCCAGGGGTTTTCAGGTGCGGTTTATGGGTTTCAGAGTTTGACTCTGGTTGCTGGTGCCAACTGCAAACACAAGGTTCGTTAATACGAGCAGAAACGTCCAAAACCAGGAAACGAGTCGCTACATGAGGTCAAAGGTCACCTGTCCGCCTCAGGCAGTCTGGACCTGAGCTGTGAGGATCCAGGTCCGGAGTACGAGGAGCGGGAATACGGTGAGGAGCCGATGCCTTGGTGGCCGTTTTCTGCGGTCCGATCGTCCCGGAGCGCCGGCTGCCGGCTGCTCTCCTTGGTCAGAGCCGTGAAGACTCCAGGCGGACCGGGACCGGCGCTGGGCGTCTGCGCGTACTGAGGCTCTGGCTGGGGAACCGGGTAAACGCCGGCAGGCAGAATGAGGCGGCTGGGCGGGGAGCTGGGCCCGGTCGGGGACGGGGGCTGGGAGAAGCCGGCGCCCTGCCTGGGCTTCGTGGTGGGACTGCTCTCCGGACTCTTCTCCATCACGGTGTGGAGCTGACCCTCAGCGCCAAACGACGCTTTCGCTGAACCAGACGGAGACACGAGGGTCGGTCACTTCTCTCAAGTTACTCCAGTAAAAACGTATTTGGTAAAAAGTCAAGTACTGAGTAACTGATCGAATATCAATCACTTAATATTTAAAAATTACATCATCAGACCAATAAAAATATAAAGATAAGTGGAAATTTTGGTATTTTAAGGACCAAAATGACAATAATTCATACAAGTAACAAAAAAAAGCAAAATCAGGCAAAAGAAAATATTTCCAAATTAGTTTCTTTCCATAAAAAAAGTTATGAAACTTTAATTACTACCCAACTCCACACAAGTGATTCTGCCAACCGTGTGATTAATGACCTCGAACCCTGGAGGTGTTTAGTTTATCTGCTCAGCTGTAAACTTGTACATAACGAGCTTTCGTAAGAAATGCGACTGGCCGCCCCGTGGTGGCACAGGGATAGAGTGACCTTGGTCCTTAGTCCTTGACACCAGGGTCACAGGCTCCAGGCCTGATGACCTTTGCCGCTTTTCTCTCTCTCATCATCCAGTTTCCTTTCTGTCTCAAATAAAGGAACCTTACACCAACTTTTAGAAACAACTGAACTCCGTCGATGAAGTGCACAGCGGAGCAGAGCGCAGAAAAGACGCATGTAGTACATTTTTACTAGTGTATAAAAAAGCAATTAAGGCAAGTAAAGCCTGGCAGCCCTCCAGGCTTATAATACACCAGGGGAAACCATTGTGTGTCTGTGTAATATACTGCATAGTTTTACATGTTAAACAGATCCATATGTTTAGTTTGTTATTCAGGTTTTGGTCTGTTGTTCGTTGTATCTGCATTTAGATGAAATGGTAGTTTCCTGTGCCACCATGCTCCAGTTTGTGCCTCTCAGAATAAACCAGTCTAAACCCGATCTGACCACCGACCCGTTCCGCTTTAGAAAGCCTGGACCACCAGAACCTCTCTGAGTGTCGATCTGGTCGGTTACCTGAGGCCACCGGACCGCTGGAGTGATGCCAGGAGCTGCTCTGCAGAGACCTGCATGATAAAACAGATAAAATCAGATTTTATGACCTCAGAATAAAACACGATGCTCACCGGACCGTACTCACCGTAGCGACCGGGCGTGGTCCAGACTGGACCAGGAGTTTGGCCTCTCGTGGTTCCTGATGGCAGCGTAGCTGTCGCTGCGCCTTGGCGGAGCGGGCGCCCCCTTCAGGCTCTCGTAGGAGCTGCGACTGGCCGCCTGGCCCCAGATGGGCCCCACGCTGTGCCTGTTCGACGCCGGGACGCCGCCGCCTCTGCTGCCGTTAGCGCCGCGGTAACAGACCCCGCCCACTGAGCCTGCAGCATCAACAGACATGGGATAAAGGTCACCAGCAGACTCTAGGACTGCATCTCCCAGCATTCATAGCAAGACGCCATGTAAACACAGAAGGTTTATATGAGGCTCAAACAACTTTCTGACTGAAAATAAATGGATTTAAAATTCCAACGTGACTTTTCTGTCTTCCAGATACGAAAGATTCAATCGCTTCTTCTTCTATGGATAATATCTGGCAGACTGCAGGCTGACTTAGTGCAATGCTGCCCCCTTCTGGTGTAATTCACACCAGCATCACCATGGATATAAGGGCTAAATATCCATAATTACATAGTAGCAATATAAACACATGAGCTTTAAATCTAACTTGTGTCAGAACGTACTGAGGAATGCATGTTTCCAAGTTAAATTCCTCTAAATAACGAGATGATTTTCCATTTTCTTGAGTTGATAAATTCATGTCCTGACAGTTTTCTTGATGTTGATCAGTGATTCCATAGATATTGGAAATTATGCCAATTAATTAATAACACAAACAGTGACTTCTGATTCCCAGCACAAGTAAAAGCAGAAGGTTGATTTCAGGAGCTTTCTGGGGTCAGAGAGCCTCTTTGGGGTCAGAGAGCCTCTTTGGGCTCAGTCAGCCTCTTTGGGGTCAGAGAGCCTCTTTGGGCTCAGTCAGCCTCTTTGGGGTCAGAGAGCCTCTTTGGGGTCAGTCAGCCTCTTTGGGCTCAGAAAGCCTCTTTGGGGTCAGGCATCATACCCTGGAGGTCTCTTGGCCCAGACCTGGGCCCGGTTCTGGACGAGTTCAGCTCCTGCTCCTGAGTCAGGCCCTGATGGGCGTCGTAGACGGCGCGGACGTATCGGATGTCGGCCTGCAGCATCTCGGCGCTGCCGGCGCCTCTCTGCGGGACGGCGTCCAGGGAGCAGGAGCGCTCCGGGCCGAAGGAGGGCGTGGAGGCCAGGTACTCGGGAATACTGGAGCTGGTGGAGAAGGAGGAGTAGGCCGAGTCCCGCTTGCTGTGTAGGAGGTCGATGCTGTTCGACCTGCAGCGCAGAAACACGATCAGTAAGAAGCTCAACACAGAAATGAAGACAGAAACTGGACACATACTGAGCTGAACTGGATCATAACTGTATATTAAACTGTAATATCTAATATCTCCACCACTATTAATGAATTGATCACTGATCAGTTACTGAAAACATCAGATTGGATCAAATTTATCGTTTTAAGATCTGCTTCCAATCTGGAGTTAAAGTTTCCACCTGACAGATAAACAATCACTAATCACTGTAAATATGCAGCAGATGAAAACAATGAGATTATTGATAAATGATTCACTGATGCTCAGTATCAATAAAACCAGGTGTTTCTGTCTGCTGCAGAGGAAATCTGTTTATTTCCAGTTAATGATTGATGATCGTCTTGGTGCTTCATAAACTTCAACCAGAAAATGTTTCTTTTCTCAGTTTTAGAGTAAAATGAACTTTAACCAAACTGGAATCAGACGTTTCTGCAGCAGCTGCTGATTTGATCAAATCTGGGAAATAATGATAATATTTTTCTAAAAATTGTTAAAGTTTCTCAAATAGTGCAACAGGGAACAACCAGAGGTTAAGTAATTAGCTGCAATCCATCTAACTGGATCAGTTACTCAGTACCTGAATAGATTTTTACTTTGACTTGGCCACTCTGCCCACCTCTGAAAACAACCAAATCAAACTAAATAAACTCAGATGGACAAAAGTGGACAGAAAAACCAAAACTACACTTCAACATGTTTTTACTCAATAAAAGTAAAACTTGTCCGTCCAGGAAATTAATCATGTAAGAGTGAAAAAGTTTTTCTTCAAGTACTGAGAACCTGATCAAATGATCAATCATATAATATTTATCATCAGAAGGAGAAAAAATTTAATTTAGGTGGAAATTTTGGCATTTTAAGGACGAAAATAACAAAACATGAAATCAGGCAGAAGAAAAACATTCAAACTCAGATTCTGAAAACTTCTGAAACTTTAACATCAGGTGTGTGTGTGTGTGTGTGTGTGTGCGTGTCTGTGTGTGTGTGTGTCTCTGTGCGTTTGTTTGTAATACCTTGTGGGGACGATTTTCCTGACATATGCTACGTTGTGGGGACCAATCGCTCCTCGTGGGGACCGGAGCCTGGTCCCCACGAGGGGAAACCCTGTTTTTGGGTCAGGGGTCAGATTTAGGGCTAAGGTATGAATTGAGTTTTGGTTAGGGTTAGGTATGTGATGGTTAGGGTTAGGAAAAGGGTAAAGGTCAGGTTTAGGCTGTAGAAATTAGTAGAAATGAATGGAAGTCAATGGAAAGTCCCCACAAAGATAGCAAAACAAACGTGTGTGTGTGTGGGTGTGTGTGTGTGTGTGTGTGTGTGTGTGTGTGTGTGTGTGTGTGTACCTGGTGGATCTTTGGTTAAAACTTGTTTGTTTTTCATTCAGTGGGTAAAATAACAATAAATTTTACTGAAGTAAAAGTAAAAATACTCCAACCAGTAAATTTTTTAAAAGTTACTGTATTAAATGTAACTAGTTGGTTATATTTATATAATTACTGCAACATTCATGTCACAATCAGCTCAGATATGTTATAATTATCTTATAAACCATATTATAGTCTAATTCATACTGGAACTGAGTAAATGTAACTGGTTTCTACCCAGTTACTCTGCTGACGTTTAGACGTTTATATTTGAAGTTTTTCCTTCCTGTCAGAATCTGGATCTGGTTTTGGTTCTGGTTGTTTTCTGGACCTGGCAGAGGAAAGCTGCTGGCAGGACGAGTAGGCCGGGTTGGGCCCAGTCTGGCTGCGGTGGCCCAGTGGGAGCTGCTGCTGCGTCACTGGGTGGTGATGGGAGGACTGGGCCGGGTCCAGGCTCTCCATGCTGCCCCTGGAGCTGTACTGGTCCGGACTCTTCCTCAGGTAGCCGGCGCTGGGGTCAAACCCGGCCGACAGGTCGGTGGTGGAGGCGCTGGGAGGCGGAGGGAGACAAAAACTAAAATATGGATCCAAAGGGAAATAAGCATGTAAATATAACAGAAACTGAAAACTGGATGCTTTTATTTTAACACAGCAAACGTCATAAATCTGCTACGTAGAGAAATAAAGGAGTAAATTCCTGCCAAAAAACTCCTGCCAAAAAATGTTGAAATTAATCTCAGAAATTTTCTACAAAAACTTCAAGGATTTTCTAGGAAAAATCTGAGATTTATCACTAAATACCTGAAGTTTTGTTGGAAATTAACTTCACCTTTTATTTTATTTTATTTATAGTGGCCCTTATACACTGTCATATAATCAATATCAACTTTGACAAAATAAAAAAAAAAGGAGTTACTTTATCTGATTGATTTTAGGTTTGGATTTTTGTGGCAGAAAATATTCTCAGTAGTTTGATAAAGGATGAAACCAGATTATATAATTATAATGATTTATTCTTCTTCTTCCTGTAGTTAAGGTTATTTTCCTGTTTTGACCTGATTCGTTTCTCCAGTGGAAACTCTCCTCACATCGACTGTGTTGTTTTCTCAGTTTGTGTGGATCAATAATCTATAATCAGCTGGACTTGTCTGTGTTTGCTGCTCGTCTGAAAGAGCAGCAGGAATGTAAATGTGTCGACGTCACAGTTTGACCCAGCAGCTCCGTCGGCCGGACACAATGTGATTACGGCTCCAGGAGCAGGACAGAGTCCAGTCCCAACGTTCCCTCCATGTTTCTGGATTCATCTTTTCTTCCCAACGAGGAAGACGAGGGATGAGGAAGACGAGGGATGAGGAAGACGAGGGATTGGGATGAAACGTGATTAGAAACCACCAGGAATGAGCCTCAGACGCCATCAGGAGGTTTTTTATTTCTGTTTGTAAGAAACACGATGAGCTGCAGCTTCTCTAAACTTTAACAGCTAATTCATCCAACTGTTCTCAGAAATTTTCCAGAAGAAATTTGGAAATTTTCTGAGTTTAAAAAGTCAAAAAATTTCAAAATGTGAAACAACCATTTTTCTAAATTTCATAGTTTCTGGAGAAGTTTAGGTCCAAAACGGCCCCAGAGCCGCACTTTGGACACCCTGGCTTACAGTGATGTGATACTTTGATTAAAAAGTCAGATTGTCACAGATTAAACTGATCAGAGTAATTTATAATTTAATAAATGTAGAAGAAAAACTGCTGAAAGTGACCTGCTGGGGTAACTGTGGGGTAAACGGTGGGGCGTTTCTGACCT
>NW_006800428.1:235534-241023 GCF_000485575.1 Poecilia formosa
AGACGCCGGCTCACTGCGTCTGAGGAGGCGAAACGTGCGGCTAACAGTTAGCACTGGGTTATACGGAGTCACATTCACCCCAAAATTTATCATGAAGTAAAACAATATCTGTGTATTAGATTGATGAGGCATCCTGTGAAAGTGAAAAGAAATTTAAAAGGTTTCTTCTCCATGAAGCCATAAATTTATTTTCCTCAACATGATTGAAGAATTTGTTACATTTTTTAAAATGTTCTGTTCTGTTTCTTGTAATTGTTCTGTTGAACATTTTTTATACATTTTGATTTAATAATTCTGTTGTTCACATGTCAACATATAGGGTTTTGTTGCCCTTCCATCATGTTTTGGCAGTGTTAGTCCTCCATATAAATGGATTTTAATACCAGCTAGGATTTATTTTCCTACTGTTGCTGGAGCTAGCACACAGAAAACCAGGAATAATAAATACATTTAGTTAAAATCCAGATTAAGTAACAATCTGTTTCTCAGCAGCTGCTGAATCAGCATTTTTCATGAAGCGCTGAAATGTTTCCTCGTCTGTTTTTCCACCCTTGTTAGGAAATCTTTGACTGATCTTGTGACGATCCCAGATGCGTGAGTCAGGCTCCAGTGTTCAATTAAACGAGGGTGGCGCCCTGAGGCCTGCATGTGAACGCACCGTCATCCAATCACAGCAGAAACCTGCGTAGCGTCAGCCGGACACCATGTCTGATTAACTGCAGGCTGCAGTGACATCATGGTGGCGGCGCTCCAGCGCTCCGGTTACAAAGCAGCCGTTGTTTCAGCCGGCGTAACGTCCAACGCTGATGACCGAGTCAGGCTTTCTGTTCCTGAAATGTTTGTCTGTTTGCACCCTGAACAGATCCACGTTCACACAACCAGATGTTTTAAAGCGCTGCAGGAAGCTCAGCCGCTGAAGGAGTTTATTGTTAGAGCAGAAGGAGGAGAATTTATGTTTCAGTTAAATATCAGAGCACCTGAATGCATGTAATACACAGAAACATGTAAGAAGAAAACGAAGATAATCTGCTCTAAAGAACCTGGAGGTCGTCATGTTTGGGAGCTAAAACATCTCTGATAAGATCTGAGGCCAAAAGCAGAGCTGCTGGATTTACAAGAAGAAAATGGTTAAAAAATGTAAACAGGAACATTCAACATCAGAAAACCAAAACAAACCAGATCCATTAGAGTCCAGTTTGGAAAGAGTCAAGAAATCACAGAAATTATTTGGGTTATTTAGTAAACAGAGGCTTAATTAATCAGAATCACATTTTCACCACATTATTCATTTATAATTGTCAGTTTGGAACTAAATATTCATTAGCAAGCTAAATATTTAACTTGCTAACTAAGTATTTAGCTTTAGGCTAAATATTTGGATTAAGATCTAAACATTTAACTCCAAATTAAATATTTAGCTCTGAGCTAGCTAAATATTTGGCAATTTATGCTCACCATGAAGAAAATTTCCATACTACCTAAATATTTAGCTCTGAGCTAACTAATTTGTTAGCTAAATATTTAGGTAAATAAAGTTAGCAAGTTAAAAATTTAAGCTCGCTAACTTAATATTTGACGCAACACTAAATATTTAGCTTCAAATTAAATATTTATCTTCCCATCAAAATAGTTTGAAACTAAATAGTTATTATGCTAATTAATATTTAGCTTGCTCTTTATGTATTTAGCTCTAAACTAAATAGTTAGCCGGCTAAATATTCAGTTAAATATTTAGCTTTATTTAAACCAAACATTTACCTTGCTAGATAAATATTTAGCATGCAGCTAAATAGTTAGCAAGCTATCAGCTAATCTAAAATGAAGTATTTAGTTTGCTAATTAGGTATTTAGTTTGAAACTGTGGCATTTATGGTAAAAATCTGACTAAATAATGAACTCCCATTTTTTCCTCACAGGTTTATTAGCCCAAATTATTGCTATTAATGTTTGACTATCTAACTTTACAAACTTCTTCACTCAGATCTTCTCATGTATGCTAGCCTTAGAGGTGCAGCCATGTTTAGCTAACAGCCTGTCAGACATTGCTGTGTTTTAGCGCGGTTATCAGAGCGGCGGTGCTAATCTCAGCCTGACCATCGTCACATTCCTCCTGTCCTGCGGCTCGGTCATTTATCCAGAGATAAACAGGAAGCAGTTTTATCTGCGCGCTGGAGACGGAGGACATGAAAGCTAGCATGTCTGTAAGCCACCTGGGGAGCGACAGGACGTGACTGGAGAACCTCAAAACGCTTTATCTGCTCAGATCCTCACAGCCCAAAACTACCAGAAAACAACAACTTTCTGTTGACTTGTTTACAAATTATGACTAATTATAAAGTCCGTTCTGCTAAAATATTCACAACTTTTTCACATTTTGAACGTTACAGTCACAAATTTTAACTTTTAACTCAACCATACTTATCATTTCCCTTTCACCTTTTTTTTTCCTCACTATAATCTGAAAAGTGTGGCAAGCTTTTTTATTCAGCCCACGAGTCAACACTGCAGTTTGATTTGGGTTTGGACATCCTTCTTTCTCACAGCATCACCATTCAAAATGACTCTCAAGAAACTTGGATGATATGATTTAACATTTAATTTACCAAATAAAGTAATTTTGAATTGAATTGTGACAGGAGGCGGGGCTTACTGCTGTCAATCAACCTCCTGTACTCGATGCTCAATGTGCTAACAGTGGAGAAACAACTCACCGTTACAGGGAAACCATTTATCTGCAGTACTACTAGCGTTAGCATTAATGACAGACTATGCTAACTGCAGCGTAGCAGAGAAACAAACAACCCTGGCTCTGATTGGTTGTTTCTAGATAACTTGATTTTTAAACTGTGACAGTTTCAACAAATATGCAAAAAAATATTTTTCATAAAAGTTTCATGCTGCAGCTTTAATGCAGAATTATGTTTTAGTTTTTTTTTCATTATTGATCAGTTATCGGGAACAGAACAGATATGAATATCATATCGGTTTCTAGTCTCGGTGGAGGCCCACAGTGAACATCCGCTCCGGGCCCCAGAAAGGCTCCGTCCAGCCCTGGCTCCGGCTGTTTACCTGGCCGTGAAGCGCAGCACCTTGGAGATGAGGCCGGTGGCCAGTTTGTTGACGCTGGTCTCCGACGGCGACCGGCACAGCGCGCCGTCGGAGCGGCCCAGCTCCGGCTTCTTCTGCTTCTTCCTCAGCTTCCTGCGGTAAAAAACCTCCAGCAGCTCCATCGCTTCCCCTCCTCCACCGGCGAGTCACTCAGATCATCACCGAGAAATCCTGCCCGGAAATTACTTCTCCAAAATGAAGCTTCTTTTTGTGCCAAAATCTGAAACTGCTGTCAGAAAAACTTTTCCAGCTCAAAGTCCGATCCTGTCTGGTCCGGTGTGACTCTGACCACCCCGCTCCAGTCCACCGCTTGTTAAGCAAATGGAGCAATCAAGCGTCATTAGGCCTCCGGATGATTAAAGACTGAAGTAAACATCAGACGTCCAGCAGCAGGGAGGACAGATGGGAGACAGGGGAGGAGATGATGGCGCTCAGATAGTTTGGGTGGAGAAACAGAGGAAATGCTGAGGCAGATAAGAGAGAGAGAGAGAGAGAGAGAGAGAGAGAGAGAGAGAGGGAGGATGAAGAAAGGATAAAACTGGGAAGGTGATGAGGAAGAGGAGGAGGAGGAGGAAGAGACGAACAGAGGGAGGATTTAGCTGGACAGCCGGAGGAAGAGTCTCATGATGGAGGACGAACAATGATCTGATTATTATTGACGACTCCAAAAACAGACGCAGACAAACGAAAAGACCTTCGATAAAAGTTCAACAAACACGTCAGTTCAGAGAAAATACAGAGAAATGGTCATGAAAGCAGAGAGAGAGAAGAAACGGCAACAATTTGGTTCAGTTAGCATAAAAAATCTGGTTTCTCTGCAGAGACACGTCAGAAACTTTACAGCTAAATATTAAGATTAGACACTAAATATTTAGCTGTAAAATTTAATAGTTATGAAACCAAATATCTCGTTTCCAAATAAATATTTAAGTTGGCGCTAAATATTTAGTTTAACTGAATAAGTTTAATAAAATCAAACTAAAAATTTAGTTTTAAAATGAAATATTAATTGGCCAATTATTTGGCCGATTAATCGATAAATTGGATTAAAATATGGCCACATTCTGCAGATTTTCACTGAAGACCTTTTTAGACAATATTAGAAATAAATTAAAAATAAATCCATTATTTTTCTAAAGAAGAAAAACATTTATTTCCTAAAATGCAATAACAGAATCAACTGATCCAATAACTGATCAATAACTGGAAAACAAAAGTTGCTTTACAGGAGATTTTGTTGTATTTTTAAACACGTAAATCTAAAACTGACACTGGAGAAGTTTTGGGTTTAACAGATTTATATATTTTTTTAAATTATTTTATTGATTCTTAAATTCAAATGTAAATATTTTTGCACAGTTTTGGTTTAATAACTTCTCTGAGTGCATTATTCTTTCAGCAAACTGTCTTTTTTAAAGTCTGTATACTCTTGTTAACAATTAATCGATTACTTAATTGATGATTATTTCTATAATCGATTAATCATGATTAATCCGATTAATCGTTTCAGTAATAGTCCTTTACAGTTTCTCTCATTGATAATCAGTTAAATCCTGATTTTTTTTCTAAATGTCCTTTTTAAATGACTTTATCTGTGAAAGAATCCAGTTAAATTCCCAATATCAGATTATTGATTAGACTGATCCAGACGAGTTCTGGAAAAACTTTAAGCTCCAAGAGGAAAAGAGTCAAAAAGATTCAGGTTTGGTTCAGAAAGTCACATCCAGAGGATTTTAACGGCTCATAAAACACACATTCCTCTAAAATAATTAACCATTTCTGTAATTATGTAGTAAATAATTACAGTCAGTGAAGGCGAACAGAACCGTCTTCCTGTTTGGGTCAGAACCGAGTCACTCAAAGAACCAGCTGCAAATATTTCACTTTTCTGTTGGAAACCACAAACTGGACGACTGCAGGGTGTGTCATCTGATCCGCTTATCTGTTGCCGTGGGAAACGGCTGCAGCCCATAATAATCTGCCCTCCGATCTGCACGGAAACCAAGACTCAGAAAACTAAAGTTCTGGTTAAAACCGACCCGGTCTGGTCGGTCCACGTTTTACTGTCCATACAAATAAAAATAAAACAAATTCAGGAAAAAAATCATTACAGTCAAATTATGAATGAAGTACGATTTATTACCGTCTGAAAGGAGGAACGTAATTATACAGGAGAAGAAGAACCGGTTCTGGACCGGTTCTGGACCGGTGTGAAATGAATTAAACTGAGACAGAAAAACAAACCTTAAAATATTTAACAGAGTTGGCGGAACAACAAAATGATTCATCATTTATTCACCAGGTTTCTGCTTTTATCTGATCTAGTAAATAAAACCAAACAGATTTTACACTGAAGTGACTTCCTGTTTGTGTTTTAAATG
>NW_006800428.1:241744-246574 GCF_000485575.1 Poecilia formosa
TGTGTGTGTGTGTGCGTGTGTGTGTGTGTGTGTGTGTGTGCGTGTGTGTGAGGGAGTGTTTGTGTTTCATGCAGCCATGAGGTGATGCTGCTGTGGAGGAATGTGGTGATTCAGCCAAAGAGGCATGCAGGAGGAGCGGCTGAAGGAGAAGAAGAGGAGGATGAGGAGCGATGCAGGAGGGAGGGAGAGAAGGAGCGAGGGAAGGAAACGAAAGGAAAACAGGGATAAAACAGGGAGCCTGTGTTTATGCATCAGTCTATCTGTCCTGTCCAGATTAACACCCAGCCTCTTGGGGCTCTGATGGCCCACTTCCTGTTTCAGTCGGCCAATCAGAGGCCGGCGCTCCTGGACTGAGCGGTATCTGATAACAGCAGGGGTCCGGGGGGAACAGCAGGGGAACGGCCGTTTGGGGTTATCCAGCTTCAAACCTGGACTACAGGAAACAGCGCCCCACAGAGGCGGAGGCGGGCACTGCGCTCAGAGGAGGAGCTCCATATTAGGCAGCAACAAGCCGGACTGAAGTGTTCAGTATTTATAGACTGTTTGTGGGTTCAGAGTGACCAGGCGGCGCTGGTCGCCAAGGTTTCCTTCCAGACCCAGTCAGTCGATTCCTGAAGTTTCTGAAGGGATTACAGAGTTTTCCTCTGGACTCCAGATGATTTTTCAGTCTAATACAACAGAGAACAGTGAGGCCTGAAAATGATCCGTCGGAGTTTTGTCTTCACGTTAGCATAGCATCATGCTGCAAAGGTTTTACCCCAACAGATTATCAGAGGAGAGAAGCTACACAAACAGATGAAGTGGCCACAGTAATCTTAATTTAGTCATGGCGTTACTTTAGTGCCAAAAGTAAAACTATTACACATCCAGGTCTGGACACGTCAACACCTCTAATACACGTCGCTACGCTGTATGCCAACCATTTTGACTAGAGCTAGCATCTACCACTAGCCTAGCCATGCTAATGGACAGCAGAGCAAGCAAGCAATCCAGTGGGAGACCAACCTTAGCATGTTTGGATACTAAGCTATCTAAGGCTAACGATAGCCTAACCAAAATGAATGCTAGCATATTGAAGCCTAATGCTAGCCTCTCTGTGCTATTGGCCACAGAGGATATAAGCAGTTCAGTGGGTGGCCAACTGAGGAATGCTGGTTTGTAGAAACACCAAGCTATTGCTAGCCTATCCAAGGCTAACAGCAGCATATTCAAGGCTAACGCTAGCCCCTCTGTGCTAATGGACGGCAGAGGAAGAAGGAAATCTTGTGGATTTAACTAGAGACTTAAATCCAACAAAGATACTTTGGTTTTGACCTGAAACTCTCACTCATGGCTGAATTAAGATAAATCTGCTCTGTGTGGGGCTAACAGGTTTTAGCTTTGGGGTAAACTCACCGATTCACAGAGCCAGGCTGGTTTGGAAGCTGTTTTTGTTACAATCATCCTTTAAAAAACAGTTTCAGGTTCTCTCTGACATATCAAACACATTTAAGAGCAACAAAAAGGTAAAACCAGAAGAAATCTGTGTTTCTAGCTGTAGTTTGTCCCTGCAGTCCTAAAAATGATTCCTACAGGAAACGATCCGTTTTCCTGTTCGAGGTTCAGGTGCAAACAGGCAGCAGGACATTAAACATCACAGGAAAAGGAAGAGCTGGCAGGAAAACCCCACAACGAAGGTGAAGACCCACTTCCTGTTTCAACCTTCTGGGTCTCTGACAGAGAAAGAAACGGATTTATCAACACTGGGAGTCAAAGAATCCCAGTAAGGAAATCCCAGTCAGCAACCAACATGTTTCATTCCTGTTTATGCTGAGAAACTAACAATCCAACGCCTCAACATCCAACATGGCAGCGCCTGCTGGTTCAGAGTCTCACCGGTTCCTGATGCGTAGTTGGACCGCTGAGCATCGCCGGCTGTGATTGGACGATGGGGTTTCCTGTGACGGCGGCGGCGACAGTGATGGGGATTGGAAACGGAGATCAGGAGGAGGTGAGGGAAGACGAAGAGCGGCCCCGGAGTTCGGTGACGTGAACTCCTCGATGTATCCGGGATCGAACTCCCTGCAGAGGAAAAACCAGAAACGGGAACTTTACTCAGGACCATGAGAACGTAACGTTACGCTGCGGCTTCAATCCCACAGATTAACTGCATCTGTGGACCAGATTAGCAAGGAAGCTCTTTAGCCTCAGAGCGAATTGACACCAGCCCTGTTTAGTCTGATTTAATCCAACTCCGGTCCGACAGTCTAGAGATTCCAGTTCACCTACAAACTGGTTTCAGTTCAGTTTAAATGAACTCTGGTTCAGTTTGGATGCATATGTGAACACCAATTGGACCAGAAACCACTCCAAAAGCAGGAAGTGGACTACAGAGCACGGCATTCTGGGTAAATACAACCAAAACAAACGTGTTAGCATAGCGCTAGTAGGAGAAATAGCTTGAGAAATCCTCCAGCTGCTCAAATCTGACGCCTCCATTGTTGTTTATATTTGGTGAAGCAGGAAGTTGCTCTCAGTGTCTTCAGAGGTTTTTGTGTCGTTTCCTTCAGTGGTTCTTGGTGCAGCGCCCCCACAGGCCAGGAGGGGAACAGGCTGATCAAATCATTTTCTGACTCTGCAGTGAGAATATGAAATGTTCCCAAAACAAGAGGAAGAAAAGTTTTACTCTCATTCTGTATTTTTAGTTCCCAGCTCCCATCAAACTTCTACTGACTTTTTGAGTTATGAAAACATGATTATTTATTCAGACGTTATACTCATATGTTAAGTCCTTCATGTTTTAGATAAAAGATTTTATCCAATTATATTTACAATCAACGACAGAGCAGGTAGCAGGACAGACTGTAAAATAACATTTAGGATCATTTTCTGTTCGGTCATCAAATCTATGAAATAGACCAACCAGAACTAAAATCTATCAAATCACTGAACCGTTTCAGGAAATCAGCAGTGGTTATTATGTGATCAACATTTTTCTCTTTTCTTGAATAATTTTTAATGTAACACTTTTTTTCTTACAGAAGTGATTTATTTTTATTCTCAGTGATTAATGTAAGCTGCGTCATTTTTAGCTACACATCAAAATCTATCATAGATCATAAGTTATATGTTACTTTAAATAGTTTTAATCTCTCTATCAAACTGCTAGATTAGCCTCTCTGGCTAAATCAGGCATATTTATGTGATTTATCCATGTTATTCATTCTCTCCTTTATAAAATAAATCAAAAACAGTTCAAAATGAGCTTTTTGCTGTTAAAACCAAAACATTATGACAGATAAATTAAGCTTTAACAGGATTTAAAGTTGCATTTACTGGAAGTTTGAACCTCTGAATACGTTTCTGAACCCAGAAGCTGAAGAACCGGATTCCTGAGTCGTTTTTCTGTCCTGCAGGTCAGACGGTTTAAATGTTCGGATTTTTGTCCTCTGGGTGAATTTGGCTAATCTACAACCACATTAACCACCAAAGTGAACGCCCGTTTCCTTCTGGCTCAGCAGGTTCAACACTGTTCTTCACGACGACCTGTGGAGGTCAAAGGTCAGCTGTGGTGTTGACAGCAGGGAAAAGAGGTCAGGGTTCAAAGTTCAGAACGACCTGGAAGCTGATTTAACTCTCTGCTCCTCTTGTGACTCAAACAAAGGAAACGACTCAGTTTTACCAAGTTGGTGAGTAAAACAGCAACCAGGCAGAGAAACTCAACAGTTTTTTAATTAACTGTTTTTTCTCTACGATTGTTGAAGCAAAAGTTAAAATAACTGACATGACAAATAAACAATAAAGACACAGCTGACAAACACAAACCAAATCCAATGATTTTCTGCCATATCCGACTTTTTCCTGGCCGTAAATTAGAATCTTTTCACTTCCAAAAAAAAAAATCAGATTTTATACGTGGAAATAAATCAGATTCATGTTCCATAGTTTTCTGCAGCCTCGTTGCATTTTATCCAACTTCCACATCGTTCCACTGCATCCAAACAAACTTTTCTAAAAGAGACGCCAGTGGTTGGCAAACTTCTGCTAACCCGCTAATACATTAGCTTAGCTTAGCTCTTTTGCTCATTTTGAACACTTACAGCTTTCCCTAAATTAATTTTCCAGATAAACTCTAAATAAACTTCAAGTTGCAGTCGATGCTCCACAAAAGCTTCTTCTTGCTCAACAACGTTAAAAATGTATCCATTGACGACGGCGGCCATTTTTACTGCCGTAAACGGAGCGCTGCTGTGAAAACAACCTTCTTTAACTCATAGATACTGTTTCTGGTCTAACCACCTGCTTATTGTTGCTTCATATTCTCTGCTGTACAGCTTTGAATTCTTCAGAAAAAAAAGGATTCTAGGTAAACTGGTGTTCATGGTTTATTTTACAAAAAGAGAAAGAAATACTTCGTATTTTTCCTTATTTACGTTGGTAGGTTAACTGGTCTGGAGCATATTAGTGTGTATTAACACAACTTCAACATAAAATCACATCAGAAATGCCTATAGAGACGTAATCATGATTGAAAATTGAAACAAATCTCAGTATCATCAGCGTAGAAATAATTTAATAGCTTACATTGATAATTTGGCTAAAGTGTAAGACATATATTATTATTTACATGTCGTACAAGTGAACAGATTCCACATTGTCATTAGTAAATTAATTTTGCGATCCAAGGAAAATTGAGTTTTAATAGTTTTGTGTTGACACAAGTTGAAGGAAAACAGACATCAGTAACGGCCTGTGAGGAGCAACTATGACTCAACTGTGACATAATATGACATCATCAGCGTAGAGCAGGAAGCTGATAATTAAAAACATATTTTACAAAGAGTAACGTTT
>NW_006800428.1:247265-285254 GCF_000485575.1 Poecilia formosa
GTCATAAAGCGTCATTCGGTAAATTATGACACTTTTAATACAAAGTTGACATTATTCACAATGTCTTTGTTATGACAACTTGACATTAACCAGGAAATCATTACTGTTTGAACTTTACCTTTAATAACATAAAGTTACCTCATTTTTAAAGTGCAATCAGTAATACTTTTATAACAAATTTATATCAGTAATGATATACTGCGCTGTAGTGCATTTCCTGCTTTTGGAGCAAACTTAGCGTTCACATATTCATTCAGACCGTTACGTTAATGTTGCAGGTGACCAATTATGTTTCCTTGAACAGATGAGAACAGGTCAAAGTAACTCCAGATGATGAGATTTCAGTTCTGCGTATTTTGTCCTGTTTTTGGGCTCTGTCCCTTTAAATCCAAATAAGCTGCTACTGGCCACAACACCCCAACTGAATGTTTACACTCACACATGAAAATGGGTGGAAACAGATGCGCAATAATACAACCGTATATCTTAGAAAAGCAGAAATGGAGCCTCCTGCACAGCCAACAAGAATGAAGCAAATTGTTTCTGGATAGTAAGTCAACAAAAAAGACCTCTTGTCTTTTCCAGCAGCCATTGTACAGCGAATATATTGTGAAAACCAGCTGACTGAACGTGCTGGAGCTCAGCTGGGGTTGCTAGGTAACAGGGTGGAACTCTGCCTGAGTTGCTAGGTAACGGGGTGGAACTCTGCTGGAGTTGCTAGGTAACGGGGAGGAATTCTGCAGGAGTTGCTAGGTAACGGGGTGGAGCTCAGCTGGGGTTGCTAGGTAACAGAACATATGACTCAACAATGAGGAGGTTTTAAAAAAAGCTCATTTTCAGACACTAAAAAACATGAATTTATTGCCCAAAAACAGGTGGTGTTTTTTATTTTTTAAGTGCTTTGATTGTTTTTAGAAGCAGCAAAAAAAGGCAATAAGTTGTAAAAAGGGAATTGTGCATAATATGTCCATAATAAGATGGATCAAATGTTGGCTGTAAGAAATGTGCTGATGACCTTAATTCCACAGGAATGCCAAACCTACACTGAAGCACGGTGGTGGCAGCATGATGAGTGGGGCTGAAGAAAGAACTAAGCATGGATTTAGCAGCAGATCAACACTAAAATGTTCCAGATGGATTTAAAGTCTCATTCTGCCAGTGCAGCATCGTTCCAGTGGACCTGATGGGTCTGATTTATTCCTCTGGTCCCATGAAGTCACCAAACTGTGCTAAACACACACAGACGGAGGGGTTGCCCCGGCGATGGACGTGGTTTGTCCTCGCAGTGACTTCTTTCTCTTCTGTTTTGGGCAGAGAAACTCAAACATTCATTCAGCTCGATTACGTCAACCAGCAACAAAGGAGCACAAAGACGCAGAGTCACCAGAGATGAATGGAAGAAGACAAAGAGGCGGATATGAAAGAGCGAACGCTCAGCAGAACGAACTGAGAGACGAGAGGTCGTCTTCAACATGGCGCAACCTGGAAACGCTTCATCGATTATCCTCCAGGACAGGCTCTCAGGCTTTCCTTGGAATTTCAGCTGTTTTACCTTCCATTTTACTAATCGATTATTAAAAATAACAGAAGGAAGGACAACATGTTCACCTTCAGGACTCAGTGAGTAAAACAGACACGTGTTTCACTCCGAATCACACAAACACCAAACGAAGCCAAACTACCGAGTCCAGAGAGACGCAAACCGACTCGACCAAATCCAAACCGGCAGGTTCATGAAGAGGACACGGCAGAAAAACCTTTTCTATCTAAAACCACCAGACACAACTACCAACCGGCAGAAAAAACCTTTTCTGATCCACTTTAACATGTTGAATTTCACTAACTGGAACTTTAACTGGAGTTTGTTCTGGTCCAGCGTTTCTCCACCTGGTCCTCAGGCCCCCGGCTCTGCATGTTTTAGATGAGCCTCTACTCCAGAACAGCTGATTCAAATGATTGTATGACCATCAAGTCCTGCAGAAACCTGTTGATCACCCAGAGATAGAATGCAGGTGTAGCAGAAGGGAAACACCTAAAACATGGAGGACAGGAGGCCTGAGGACCAGGATGGAGAAACAGACCAATCTGGTTTTAATATCTGTATTCAGCCTGATATTGAAAAAAAATCAGTCTAATTCTGTTTTATTATGTATTATTATGTACATATGTTCATTATTATCATTATTATTATTATCATTATTATTATTATTATTATTATATTATTACTATTTTTCAGGGTTCCTAATTGCTCTTTCTGAAGCATTTTAAAGGTTTGTTGCAGACAGTTCATCAGTTACATGTTTGACAAGGTAGTCAATCTATTGCTTTAGTTTCAGTTCTTTTATTATTTGTTTCACATTGAATGTTACAAAGAAACTAAAGTTAGTTTTCCATGTTTGCCTTAGCCTGTGAAGCTACTGGTGTAATTAAATGTGCTGTACTGGTGCAGTTAGCAAATAAATGTATAAATCAGCACATTTATGTCTGTGTTGAAAAAATTAACATTTTAAGTCATTTCAGCTGTTTTTCTGCATCAGGTTGATATCAGCTGATATTAAACCTCTGATATCGTATCAGAAATGGGTTATCTCTTTATCACCCACACTTTTAGTAAAACTATGAAAAATGTTGCAGTTTTGCTCAAAAACTCCAAATCTGTTTTGTTTGAGGCACCAATCAGAGTTTGCAGTGAAACTAATGTGAGCGCATATATATATGTTTCACACTCTGTTGCTAATGTGCTACACTCTGGCATTCCAGCTTTTTGTATATGGAACACCAAAAGGGCCAAAAATACAAGAAATTTCACAAGTTGTTTAATTTAAAGGGTTTGTAAACAAACTACAACACCAGCCAGTCATTTTCCAATCAGAGTCTTCCTCAGATGAAGAACCAATCACAACTGTAATAAATTATTATTTTAGTAATCAATTATTCTGACAATTATTTGATTAGTTGGATAAATTAATATTGGAACATTCTGCAGATTTTTCATTTAACCACTTAAGCATTTTATGTAATATCAGAGAAACATTAAACAATTCAATTAGAATCACTTTTTAAATAAGAAAATAAAGATTTTATTGCCCAATATTCCCTTAGTAAATCTGAACCAGGTGAAACTAAAACAGGTTTATAGACAAAGTGATTTTATCTGAGATGCATTGTGTAATTTTTACACTTTTGGCTTAATTATTGCTCTGAATATGTTTCATCAGCAAATGGCCTTCTTTGAATCTATACTCCAGTTTATAATTACTAAACTAGTTAACGGTAATTTCAATAATCAATTAATCCGATTAGTCGTTTCAGCCTGTTCCAGGAAGTGGTAAAAATTGGTAAATTATGGAATTTAAATTAAACAAAATCACAAGAGAACATAAAATTAAATGTTGTAGCTCAATAATATGTAGTTAAGTTTACAGATGTGTTTAATTTGTGCATTTCAGAAAATATTCCTACATTTCTTCTCCAAAATTCAGTCAGCTCTCTCCCCTCTTCTGCTAACAAATTACTAACAAAATATGAGAATTTCTGGAAAAATCTTCAATTTAATTATTTTGGTTCAACACTTTCAAACTGCACCTCTGACTTCACATGATAAAAACAAAACTTCCAGCCATATTTAGAATAGAAGTTATTCTGAAACGGCCTCCAGCAGCAAGCAGACGGTTTATTACCGATAAGCTACAGTAAAAACTACTAACCAGCAGGTTTCTCATTTCTGGAGTCTCACGTTTCCCTTTTGTCTGTTGGCTTTGGGTAAAATACGATTCTTCAGGTGTAACTTTACTCCAGGACAGAGGAGAGCAGCCAGGAGACGCAGCAGGAGGATTAAAGTCAGTCCAACTTAAACAACTTAATGGAAACTGAACATGGAAAATAAAACCACAGTGACCATTTACTCTCCTTTATTCTCATTTCACATCTTTTTATTAAATTATTGGAGTTCCTGCTTTAATTTTCTCTCTTTTCTTGAATCCTCATGCATTTAGTTTAATTTATTGTTAAATTTGTTCAGATTTCTAAAACTATGTAGCTATAAACTGTTATCAGTCAGAAAAACTACGAACTGCTAGCCGAAGGAGCTAACAGCGCTAATGCTAGCTGCTAGCTTATTCTTCAGTAACAAAACACATCTAAAAGTGGTCAGTAACATTATACACCTTTTCTTTTTAACTCTTTAAAAACAAATACGTATTTAATGGTATTGGTGACGGATTAAAATATGAATATCTCATAAATAATTTACCTTGAATTCACTGTGCAGGTGAAAAAACAGTAAAATTAATAAAATTTTACAAATAATTATGAGTTTTTCGTATGAAACAACTTTTAAACAGATTGTTGTTGAAAATGAGAATCAATTCTCAATCTAACCTAATTAAATAAATGTTAAATAAAGAAATTAAGATAAACTTTTAGTTTAATAGAATAACAACATATTTAGTCTCTTTAAAAATGTAATTTATTTTTGAATTTTCATCCCACTTTAATGTTGTAGATACATTTTATTAATTTTGTTAATCTAAAAAGTTTTAAAAGGTTTTTTAGAATGTATGAGCAGTAAAAAGTTTTGACCCTCTGAACTCAGTAACTGGTTCATCTGGAGCCGCTTTGCTCCTTGAATGGTTTAAATTTAGTCACAATGGACGGATTATCAGCATAAACAACCTATTTAAAGTCTTTCCACGGCATCTCAGTTGGAGTTAAGTCCAGACTTTGACTAAGCCACTCCAGAACTTTCATTTATTTATTAGTTTCAACCCTTAGAGGAGCTGCAGGTGTGATTTGGATCTTTGTTTTTCTGTAAAAATGAGTTTAAACTAAACTGGTTGCATTTTGTCCTTCAGGATTCTGTGATCCAGGTTCTGATTCTGCTTTCATGTGATCTAAATAATTTAACTAAAGAAGAAGAAATCAAAAATAAATTACATTTCTTAAGGTGAACATATTGTCTCTACATGCTCAGACTGCCCTCTCACCTTTGACCTCTGAGTAAGAGACATTAAATAGTTCTTAGATGTTTTATTTATTTTTGTTTCACAAACGTTGGTGTAATTGTGAAGCTCTTTGATCTTTTAAATGTATCAATAAACATTTTATTTGTGATGTTATTTTGCACAGTAATACCATCACTGATAAAACAAACATGGAATAGATTACAAAAAATAAAACTGAATAAAATAAAAATAAAATAAATAAATAAACTAAATGACCCAAAGAAAACAATATTTGCCATAAAAAAGTAAAAACAAATGCTTGATTTAAGTGGTCAAAAGGTCAGAGGTTACATAAAATAAGATCAAGGGTGTTCAAAGTGGGGTACGGGGGCCATTTGTGGTCCGTGGGCTGATCTTATACGGTCCACTGACCACAGAGCAAAACTACAACTTTTAGATCAAAATCTACTCACAAAAATTTATATGCAATAAAAAGTGATAGTTCCAGTTAATTAAAGTTTTTTCCACCATTAATTACCAGTTAAGAAAAAAGTTTTCTCAATTTCAGTTTTTTATTTTGTTAGTTTTATTCAACTATAGTAATCCTGTGTTGTAGCACTGATTCATCTCACATTTCTCTTGGAAGAAGAAGCACAGATTCCCAAATGAATTATTATAGTGAATGAAAATGACATTTTAGCTGCTTAGAGGCCAATCCAGCCCAGAGCTCCAAACTATCCCCCTGCAGGCCTTTAGAGAATCGAGTCCAACAAGTTTGAATGAGGATTAACCGCCTTAATATCTCACAACATTTCAGAAAAGATGTTTATAAATGATCTGAAATCTGTGGTTTGATAGTTAAAGTCAGACAGAAACCCAGAGAAAATCAGACTTACGGCTCTGACAGGAAGCTCCCGGCGCAGCTTTCTGTGTTTGGATGTCAGAGTCTCTGCTGCGTTTTGTTCCAATTAGGAAACGCACCAATCAGGAAATGCACCAATCAGAGCGGCGGGATGGACGGCAAACAGGTGAGGCAGCATCTGCAAGGTGTGTTTGGAGACGACGTCACCACACACACCTTTTGTTTCTCTGACAGCGAGGATGGAGGAGATGAATGAACGTGCAAAGCTAACAATAAAAGCAGCTAACACCTGGTGAACTCACACACACACCTTTATGATGGCGGCGGATAAACACACACACACACACGCACACGCACACACACGCACACGCACACACACATCTTTATGACCCCTGAAGGAGGAAAGTTTACAGATAATCCCGATTCTGTTTGTCTAACAATAATTTCATGAGCATTAGCATTAGACATGCTAATGATAATGCTAACGCTAACAGATTTTGGGGTGAATCTGCCTCCAATCCTGGATGAACTTTAAATGACCTCAGGTCTTCACAGGTTGATCAATAGTTGCTTTGCAAAGATTTTTGCGGACGTCATTTTGCCGTGACGTTTTGCTAACTCATACCTCCGATGTCCAGATTAGCAAACTGCTAAGACAGTTTGAAGTGTCTATGCTGATGATAATCAGTTAATTATGTTAGTTGGATCAGCACCACCAAACTACCACATTCCCTCATGAATCCTGTTGAAGCAACAACATTGAATCTAAGTTTTCCGTTTTCCTGTGACTGTTAGCATAGCTAGCAAAAGTGGTTTAGCAAACCAAGATGCTTCTCTGAACACAGTTTGGTTCTTCAGAAGAAACTATGTAAAAAGCAGCAAAAATACGAAAATAAAACCTTTAAAGATTTCAGAAAGATGATCTTTTTTGCTGAAATTTGATTTTCTTTCTGTGTGGTCGTTCATATTTATGTATAAATGATTTGGGTGTGAACGTTTTATGACCCCAAGGCAATCCGCATGCACAGAGGGAAAATGTAAACGTCAGACAGCAGCATAATCAGTAATGATGGATCAATAACAAAGTTTTTGACCAACAGTTTTTATACGACACTTTATGCTGCAGAGCCTCAAACACCAAAACATCCTCACTGCTCTAAAATTAGCCAATATCAACCAATTTGTCCTAAATTAAGTCCTATAGCACAAATATTCTTTATACTTTATCAATTAGAACCAAGGAAGAAATAAATAAACAAATATTTCTATGACAAACAGCAGAAACTGAGAGAAAATCAACAGCAAACGTCCAAAGAAAAACCATCAGAGAAAAAGAGCCGATCAAAAGCAACAGATTAGAAAACAGCTCGATGTGGAACCAGGAAGAAATGAGAACAATATGAGATGCAGCCGCCTCCAGCAGAACCAATGAAATATTAAACAGCCCCGTTAGTTTGGGTCTGAATATGGACGGTGAGTTTAGAATCACATCAGAATGGAGCCTTTAATCCTCAGAGTAAATATCTAAAAATGTTCTGTAGAAACCGTCAGAGCCGAAACAAACAAACCGGTTCAAAGGTTAGCGTGGTTAGCACGCCGCTGCAGCCTGCAGCGCAGCAATCAGACAAAATGCAGCACAAACCTGCGACCAGCAGACATTTCTCTGTTCCCCATCGGATCCCAGCAGGACGCGATCAGAACGGCGCCGCAGGAAGGTTTCACCACCGCCACGCCCTCCACAGCTACCAGGTGTGCTGCTGCACCTGTCCTACTGTGTGTGTGTGTGTGTGTGTGTGTGTGTGTGTGTGTGTGTGTGTGTGTGTGGGGTCTAAAGTCTAAAGTCCTGCATGTCTTCCAGTCAGTAGCAGCAGCAGCGTCACACCCCAAACCCAAATACACACCAGGCTGAGCTAATGACAAAGCCTCAACACTGACAGATACATTTGGCCTATTCAAAGTATGTTTGTTACATTTTTAGCACAAAATCATTCTGAGGTAATGAGACTTCAGTATGCTCAGTTCAGAGTGAGACGTTTTAGGGTCTCTGTCACTTTAAATCCAGTGGCCACGCCCCCCAAACAGATGCAAAATCACATCTTTGAAAAGCAGAAGTGGAGCCTCCTGCGCAGAATGCAGCACATGGTTTCTGGATTGTAAGTCAACAAGGCCGGTTGCGATAAATCAATTAATCTCATAACAAACTAAAATGAGCTCAATAATGTCAATTTGCATCTTTTATTATTTTTCTCTTTCCACCAAAAACTGGATGATAAAAGTTTCAGTTTGGCGTTTTGGTCTCAACTAGCTCCTGCTTTGAAAGATAATTTTGTTCAGACTTTGTAAATAATTTTATTTTTTTGTTTCACTTATTTTTTTTATTTATCTTGGATATTTAAAATGTCTCCCAGTGTTTATTGATATTTGATGATCTGTTCTTACATTGTGTTACTTGGAAACAATCTCAAAAAACAATAATATCGTTCACTGCTATAAACCATTTCTAATGCGATACCTGTCTCCTTTTATTAAACTCACTAACTGTTGGTTAATGAGCCTGTTGTTGGATTTATAAACTCGTTTTAATTCATAAACTCTGTCTGGACCTGATGCATTGAAACAGCAGGACAAACTGATTGTTGCTAAACCACAAAAATGAAATCCTGCCTTCGGTTTTCACTCAGTTCTCAGCCGAACGTGAAATACTGAAATGTTTTCACCTGTTTGAAAAGCGCGATGGAAAAACTCTGAACGGAAACAAACGTAGAGACGAGAGCTGAGCTTCTGTGAAATCTGTAGTTTTTATCTCTACGTTTTATAAAAATACTGAAATAAATAATATTTATTAATATCTGGGAACAGAACCTTATCATGATCAATAAGGACATCCTTCATTTTGATTTATTAAAGATCCTGTTTGTTTAAATGTCTGCTGGATGTTTTCTAATGTTATCCAGCCTGACCTCTGACCTCTGACCTCTTCCTGACCTTCTGGATTCACATCCAGGAGATAAAATTATTCCATAAAGTCGCAGCAAAGCCGGAAAAGCAGATCCTGAAACTTTCTGAGGGGAAATTCCCACAGAATCCGGTTAAATCCCATTAATCATTAATGCTTCATGTCTGGAAGCTGGCAGGAACAAAAGCTCAGATTCATAAAAATGAAGAATTTTCTCCAGATTTAACCAAATTACATGGCAGGAGAAGTAAATGAATAAAAACCTGCGGACGGTGAGCTGCAGCGTCTTGAACGACCCTTTGATCAGAGCGATGGCTTCCTGTCTGTAGCCACTCAGCTCCACGTCGTTGATGATGATGAGCTCATCCCCAACCAGCAGAGGGCGCTCCACGCTGTCCGCCTTACCGCCTTCTTCCACCTGGAAGGAGAACCAAAGATTCACCACTAGAATCAAATTTAAATGTAATTTATTGACCCACAGAGGAGAAATTCTGCTGCAACAGGAGAAAAGTGACAGACGATGCAGGTAAAGGTATAAAGATATATTTTAAAAAAGACTAAATGCATCATAGCTACTAAAAAGAGCCAAAGAAGTGAACAGGAACGTTTTATAAAATTACAAAACGTGAATTCATTTCTGTGTTTTATAACAAAACTGTGTAAACAACAACAGAAATGTTTTTAAAATGAGTAAAACTGGAAATAACAGGTGGAGTCCATAGAAAAAATGCTGTAATAATAATAAAAGCAGTAATAATGGCCACTGCTATCATCACCAGATCAGAACCAGACGAAGGAAGCTGATAAAAAGAAAAGCGTAGTTAATAGAAACAGCTTTTATTTTGGTTTTGGTGGTTAGTCTGCTCTGAATCAAACCAACCTGTTCCCCTCCTGGCCTGTGGGGGCGCTGCAGCAAGAACCACTGAAGGAAACGACACAAAAACCTCTGAAGACACTGAGAGCAACTTCCTTCACCAAATGAAAACTGAAATGGAGGCATCTAATTTTAGTTGTTGAAGGATTTCTGGAGACATTTCTCCCATTAACGTGTCGATAGCTAGTTTATTTTGGTTGTATTTACCCAGAATGCCCTTCTCTGTAGTCCACTTCCTACTTTTGGAGTGGTCTCCAGTCCACTTGGTGTTCACATATAAAACTGAATTAACTTCAACTGAACCCAGACTGAGCGTTTGCTAATTGGAGTTCAATTAGCATTCACACCTGAGCAACCAAACCAGACTTTCTAGAAAAACGGACTGGAGTCGGGTTAAAGCGGACCGGAGTCGGGTTAAAGCGGACCGGAATCGGGTTAAAGCGGACCGGAGTCAGATTAAAGCGGACCGGAGTTGGGTTAAAGTGGACCGGAGTCAGATTAAAGCGGACCGGAGCCGGGTTAAAGTGGACCGCAGCCGAGTTAAAGCGGACCGGAGCCGAGTTAAAGTGGACCGGAGTCGGGTTAAAGCGGACTGGAGTCGGGTTAAAGCGGACCGGAGTCGGGTTAAAGCGGACCGGAGTCAGATTAAAGCGGACTGGAGTCGGGTTAAAGTGGACCGGAGTCAGGTTAAAGCGGACTGGAGTCGGGTTAAAGCGGACAGGAGTCAGATTAAAGCGGACTGGAGTCGGGTTAAAGCGGACAGGAGTCAGATTAAAGCGGACTGGAGTCGGGTTAAAGCGGACAGGAGTCAGATTAAAGCGGACCGGAGTCAGATTAAAGCGGACCGGAGTCAGATTAAAGCGGACTGGAGTCGGATTAAAGCGGACCGGAGTCGGGTTAAAGCGGACCGGAGTCAGATTAAAGTGGACTAGAGTCGGGTTAAAGCGGACCGGAGTCAGATTAAAGCGGACTGGAGTCGGGTTAAAGCGGACCGGAGTCAGATTAAAGCGGACCGGAGTCAGATTAAAGCGGACTGGAGTCGGGTTAAAGCTGACTCGGACCGGAGTCAGATTAAAGCGGACTGGAGTCGGGTTAAAGCAGACCGGAGTCAGATTAAAGCGGACCGGAGTCGGGTTAAAGCGGACCGGAGTCGGGTTGAAACGGACCGGAGTCAGGTTAAAGTGGACCGGAGTCAGATTAAAGCGGACTGAACCTTTTCTTCCCCGTGGGGTGAGCAGCTCGGTTCTTTTTCTACGTCTCAGTTGTTTTTAGAATCTGTTGCTGCTCCAAAGCGGCTCCATAAAATCCCGGCTCTCCTTCCAGGATCTTTGCGATCGTTCAGAGTTCTGGCAGCGCGTCGTTGTCTTAATGTTCCTGTTTTATGGAGAAACCCAAACTCAGACTCTCTGACTGTCCGTCCTGCAGCTGCAGACCGACTGACAGGTACCAATAAGCCCCGCCCCTCTGCTACAGCACCGCCAAGCGTGGGCGGGTTCTGGGTGTGTCACAGCCCAAACCCATCAGAACCAGAACCGATACATGGTTTTTAACTCAATCATGTTTAATGGTGATAAATATAAGAATGTAAGGAGCTCAGAGTGGAAGGAAAACGGACAGAAACCCGTCCTGAGTTCTGCAGAACCGTCCGCATGCCTGCAGTGTTTGACTGTTAGAGATAAATAAACCCAAATAAGGACGGCAGAAACGCAGCGAGACTCTGTGTGTGTGTGTGTGTGTGTGTGTGTGTGTGTGTGTTCGTACTCCAGCTGAAATTCATTATCCAGCAGATGGAGAAATCCAAGCAGAGCTGCTCAGGCTGTTACAGCAGAACTGAGACAATAATCAATAAAAAACTAAAACCCAGCAGAGAAACTGATCCTGGATCAATTTTACACTGATTGATTAGACAGAAAATAATAAAAATAAATGAGTAAAATCGTATTAAAAGTCAAAACATATCTGTTGTTATCTCTTTTTAAAAAACTGGCTTAAAATAAATAAATAAAAAAGATTAAGATAAATCCATAAAGTTTTCAAACATCAAATATTAAACATTTTAAAATATGTAAAAATATTAAAATTTAGCAAGTCAGTGTCTGTAAAAGTGCAAAAGCTATAAAAAGATTAACTGAAATAAAACAATAAACAAAAATAAAAATAATAATAAACCTGTAAATAAATAATATGATTTTCGCTCAACATGTGAAGAATCAGAGCAGCGTTTGATCAAACCGAGCCGATCCGATCCGATCCGGTTCCGAACCGTTGGACATGACGCCGTCGCTGCGTTCAAATGCATCAGGAAAACAGATTACTCACATTCCTGTCCCACTTTACGTTCTCCGTCAGCAGCTGCTGATTTGCATCTTAATAAAACGAGGTCAGGAGCGACTGATGAGCTTCGTTAACAGTTAGACTTTAAACTGTGACTTTAAACAACACGAAAAAAATGGTGAAAGATTTAAGGCTCGAGTTTAATGGTTCAGCCAATCAGACGCTGAAAACGTTCTGAACAATATTTAAACACTTTTCCAGAGTCAAAAACGATCATTAAATAAGCCATGAAGTGACTAACAGCTTATTAAAAAGAGAAAAACGGTGAGTCATGTAAATGGAAATGATTTTGTTATTGATTTGTGGTGACTGGCCTACATGTTGCATGTTTTTAGATTTGTGTATTTATAAATACATCTGTTTTTGTATGTATATGTTTTCTAGTTTAGCTTGTTTTTGTGTTTTCTCTACATTGAATATTTTTCTGATTATTTAATCATATTTTCATTCATTGAATTGAATTAACTTTGTAAATATGTTCTGTTGCCCCCTGCTGGCCCTGTTAGAAACAGCTCGGTTCGCTTATTATCCGAGCCGGCTGATGGGAAAGTTTTTCATTTGTCGGGTTTCATGTGTAAAACGAGCCTGAACTCTGATTTTTCCTGACCTTGGAGATGATGAGCGGCTGTCCGTGTTCCAGGCCGCCCTGCACGGTGAAGCCCCACGGCGCTCCTCCCTGCAGCCGGGCCTCCACCAGCACCCATCCGCCTCCCTCTCCTCCGCCCGCCGGCTGGAGCCCCGCCCGGCCGCGGCGCTCCATGCCCGGCCCGCGGGGACGGCGCTCAGCCCGGCGGCGGTGCTGGAGCCCAGAATGAGCTGCTACACTCCGGGTCGCTCACAGGTGCATCGCCGCTCATTTATAAATCCCGGTTTGCGGGGAAAACAAGGCAGCAGGAGGAGTTTTGCGCCTTTCCTGCAAAGTGCATTCCTGTAGCGCAGAGAGCGGCTGATCGAGTCCGGAAAAAAGCCGCCCGGATTCAACCTGGAAAGATTCCCGAAAGTTTGTGGAGAGCGGAAGAAGAATCAAAGTGAGACTCAGATCTGCTGAAAATGAATCCAAAGTCTCTCTCTCTCTCTCTCTCTCTCTCTCTCTCCCTCTCTCTCTCTCTCTCTCTCTCTCTCTCCCTCTCTCTCTCTCTCTCTCTCTCCCTCTCTCCCTCTCTCTCCCTGCCCAAAATCAGTTTAGCATCACAATAGGATTTACTGCGACTCACCGAGCAAAGAGAAAAGACACAGAAAGAGGAGGAGTGAAGTGGAGAGAGGGAGAGGTATGAGAAGGAGAGAAAGAAAAGGCCAAACAAGGTCCAGAAAAAAACAAATGAAGAAAACTGGAACAAAAATGCAGATAAGCTGAGAATAAAAGGAGGATGTTGGAGTGAAAGGCTGTTTGTTGATCCTCTGTTTGCGTTCAGATTACTGTAAAAAACCAGATTAAACTTCCTTCATGATTAATTAACCAACCAGAACTAAAATCAGCTGATTAGAAGCAACTTTAACACCAAAAGATCCTGGAACTACTGGAGGCGGATCTTCTGCTTTCATTAGGCCCCGCCCACATGGGAACTATTTGTTTTTCTAAAATGGATTTTAATTTTTAAAAACATGCCCCTTCTCAGAGACTACGGGGCTACGAGTCATAAAGTTTGCTAAAATAATAAATAATTTGCTAAAATATTTTGAAACTGAAAAAAATGTCTGAGACTGAAAAAGTTTCAAACAGTAAAAAAAGATTTAAAACTGAAAAAGGTTTGAAACCGAAGAGAAACACTCACTCTCAGAAGAAGTTTTGAAGAATTGTTTCAGTTTCAAATCTTAGAGATTAATTTTTTTGTGTGTCAAAACATTTTCCATTTTTAAATCTTTTTTTGAGTTTCAAATTTCTGTTTTTCTTTTTCAAACTAATTTCTCAGTTTCATCAGGCGTTCAGTGGAGGGACTATCGTTCCCTTCTGGCCTGCTGTTCCCACTGCGACCTGATAAACATGGAGGCTGAAGGTCCGATAAGTGGGAGACCTTGGACAGATGGAGGGACAACATGAACTAACTCTGTTTACCACTATTATCTAGTCTGGAAACAAGAGGTTAGCTTCCCAAGCTAACCATGAAACACAACCTCTTCAGCTGGTTCCAGGTTTGCTTTGAGGCCTTCACCAAAACACATCCTAAACTACGAGTAAACCAGGAAATAGAAGCGATCAGTAGCTGGAGGCCCTCTCTCTACCCTAAACCTGTGAACTTTGTTACTGACAGCCATCTTTGCAGGCAGTTGCTATGACAACAATAAACAAACCACAAGAGTACAGCTAGCTTTCCCCTCGTTCCTAACTATTGAACAATAACCGAAAAGAGAGATGTAAGGCTTACCATGAATATAGATTCGCGCTATAAATTATCTAGTGAAATACTGTTACTTCCGGTGGGCACCGGAAGTGAGAACAAAATCGTTTCCATGGTAACCATGGGTGGAATATGGTGGATAAACAATCAGTACATTACAACTATTACTTGATCACAATTTTTGAGATCTCTACCCACCTCTGAGTAATATTAAGATAAATATCAGCAATATTTATTGTAAACTAGCAAATTAGCTAAGCTAATGTAGCTTATAGCTGTTAGCTAAGACGGACATGTGTTTGTTACTACGTATTAGTCTGCCAGTTACCAGAACCTTGTGTCTTAAGACTTTTCCTAACTTTGAGATCTTCTAGGAGCTAAAAGATGGAGACCAGGATGCGGGATCACCTAAGCTAACACTGAGGAGTCTGAGCTAAAATATAAAGCTTCAAACGGATGTTTTCTCATATTTATGAACCAAAAGTATCCAGAATATGGAGAACGTCTATTAGACAACCGGAGCTGATTAAAGGAAGCTAAAAGTCTGTAAAGTTCTGCTGGTGAAACCCGTGAAGCAGGTCGGCGGCTCCGGAGAGTTCACATTCTTCAGATAGTTTCTAACTGCAGAGAAACCAGCAGAGAAGAAGGTGGTTTATCAGACAGCGCCATCTGGTGGACAGAACATAAAACACAGCCGTCTCAAAATGATATTTTATTAAAGGGGATGGATGATGGATTTCTGCATTCATGATTCATTCCTGTTTAAAAATAAACTCAGAATATCAACAATTAAAAGGAGTTAATTTGTGCCTTTGTAAATAAAAGCACACAAAATTAAAATTAAACAGGAAAATTAAAAAAGAAAATATTTATACATTTAAATTTGGTAAGGCACTGTGGTATCAACTAAACAGTGAAACAGAATTAGGAAGCATGAGAGCAGATAAAAACAAAAAGTCTTTAAATACAGCATTAAATATTTCTATTTAAATATGAACATGAATGATGGAGTATTAGTGCCACAATAAGAAAAAATAAATAAAAATAAAATGAGAATAGTCAGTATTTAGACAAAATTAAAATATAAGAAAAAAATCATACGAGAATAAAGTCGTAAAATTCTGAGTAAAGTTGAAATACTATAAAAATAGTCGGTATTTATGACTGTCATTATTTCCACTTTTTTTCTTGTACTTTTAGGATTTTATTGTTACAGTTTTATTACCATTTTCATTTTAAAATAGTTTTAGGACCTTATTTTTGTATTATTTTGACTTTATTTTTATTTCTTTATTTTCATAGTTTGACTTTATTCTTAAAATTTTAGAACATTTTGTAATTTTCTGACTTTATTTCTGCATTAGCTGGACTATTTTTATTCATGTTATTTGGATTTAATGTAATTAGACGAGTTTATTTATTTATCCTTTTGACTTTGTTATTTTAAATAAATTATTCACATTTTATTTTTATATTCTTAGTGGCCCCAGTACTTTGCTGTAAACTCTAAAGTATTTTTTCAAGTGTTTTTCATCCGTCCTCCTCCAGGCTGTGGATCGTCTCGATGATCTTCTTCTTCATCTTCTTCACTTTGTGCGGCGGCGCCTCGTTCAGACATTCCTCCACGTACTTCAGGAAGCCGGCGTGCGGCGCCTCGCCGCGGCGCCCGCTCCTCGGCGCCGCCGCCGGCCGACCCGCTCGCTTCCTGCTGCGGGTCGAAGACGAGGATGAGGAGGAGGAAGAGCAGGAGAGCCAGGAGTCCGGGGGGGTCGGTGAGGGCAGGACGGGCGGGTTCTGGGCGGAGGCCGGCCCGATCTGGGCGGAGGCCTCGTCGCCGTCGGAGTCGCAGAGGAACAGCAGGTCCAGGTAGTGCCTCCACTTGGGCAGGTAGAAATCCTCGGAGCCGCAGGTTCTGTTGGCGCTCACCGCCTTGTGCTCCCGCTGGAAGATGGTCCGCAGGTTCCTGAACTTCGTCTTGATGTCTTCCACTGGAACAGGGAGGAGAGCAGAAGCTGGTGGGTTCTGGTTCTGGTTCCGGCTCCGGTTCTGGACCGGCCCGGTTACCTGTGAACGGGACGGGCTCCCCGGCGGACAGCAGGCCGCTCAGCGTCTCCAGCAGGCTCTGCCGCAGCAGCCGGTTCCGGAAGCTGTCGACCCGGTGGTTCCACAGGCAGCTGTGCTCTGGAACACAGGCACAAGCTGAAAAGTGCGGCGTGTTCATCAGCTGCCGGGTCAGTACTCTGTAGAACTACGGCTGGACATTCATCTTATTATCGATTCAATAAATCGCATCATAAATTAAAACAAACTCAATAATTTCCATTTTCATGATTTATTGTTTTTCTACCAAAAACTGGATGATAAAAGTTTCAGTTTTGTTGTTTTGGTCTCAAACAGCCAGTAGTTGCAGTAGAACTTCATTAAATTGGTCTCAAAACAACATTATCTTATTTAATAATGAAAAAACTCATTTTCATGAATATATAAACTTTAATTTCTAGTGAATATTTAACACTGGAACTGGAAGACATTTTACATAAACAAAGCAAACAAAATAAATCATGAATCTCTGAAAACAAAATTATTCTTCAGAAAAAGAAGCTGGTTGAGACCAAAACATCAAACTGAAAACTTTTATCATCCAAAATCGATAAGTAAATGGAAACAGTGACTTTCTTTTAACTTATCATGCGATTAATTGATTTATTGCTCATTGCAAAAGGCCTAAATACAATATTTATCATCAATATTCATCAATACGAATTACTGACTTAAATAAAGCTCCTGTATTTTGCTGAAAAGTTACTTGTAAGTTAGTTTTGTCTGATTTGAAGTGTACTAATATATTAGCAGTAGAAACTGATTATTGTGTTTTTACAGTGTAAGGGTTTGGATTACCGGCGTAAAACGAGATGAGCTGCTGAACTTTGGCTTCGCTCCACAGGCAGCGCGACTCGCCGCCCGCCCTGTCGTCAACCGGAACCAGAACCCGAACGGGCTTCCTGTCCGGCGGCGATCCGGACGGCGCTCTGGGATCCATTAGCTCGGTCTGGTCTGGAGCTGCAGGGAACACCTGGAAGGCGGAGCAGGTGATGGAGTTGCTCTCCGTCTTTATGCTGCAGGCGTCGATGGAGGCGGCGGAAACGCCGCGTTGGGCGGAGCAGGAAGTCCGGCTTCCCTCATGCGGGCCGTCAGGAAACTCGTCCTCCTCAAACGACTCGCAGAGGAAGAGCATCTGGTGGAAGTGCTTCCACTTGGACACGTAGGGCTGGTCCGAGGTTCTGCTCGCCTGGACCGCCTTGAATTCCCGGTTAAAAACCGTCCGGAGGTTCTTGAACTTGGATTTTACATCTTCCACTGCAAAAAATGAAGTAAATGTTTGTTAAGAAGCTAAAAAAGGAAGTTTGCGGCTTTGACTGCAGATTTAAGGCGGACCTGATCAACAGCTCTGTAGATTTATCATGATGTTTAATGTTTTTAGCACTTTGGCTAATTTTTCATTTCCCAAATAGCTGCTGGCTAAAAACTGGAGATTTGACAAAATCTGAAAAGATTTTTTAAAAACTTCATTTTCAGCTCAAAACAGAAAACTAGCAGAGTCTCTTTGTTTAGTAGGTTCATTCATGCTAACAGTATCTTAGCTTAGAATACTGTACAGTTTAGGTTTAGTTTAATATACATAGCATATAATAACTACATTTAATTAATTAATCTTAGCCTTCATTAACCTATTTAGCTTAGTTTAGCTTCACCAAGCTAACATCACCTTAGGCTAGCGTCTTATAAGTTTCTCTTAGCCTACCTAACCTAATGTTAGCATAGTGAACCTTAGCTTAGTTTGACATATCAACCCCCTCTCATTGCATTATCTTTACATTAGTCAACCTTAAAACTGGCTTAGCTTAATTTATCACTGTTGAATTTTGCCTTAGCTTAGCCATTTAAACTTCATTTAATTTTGCCTATTCAACTTACCATTAGCTTAGCTAACATTACCTTAGTCTGTCTCAAGTTTTACTTAGCTTATTTTTGTTTAGCTTAAGAAACTTTAGCTTAGCTAACCTAAAATTAATCTTAGACTAGATCTTAGCCAGCCTACCTTAACGTAGCCCAGTGTTTCCCAGCCCTGGTCCTCAGGCCCCCCTGTCCTAAATGTTTTAGAGGTTTCCCTGATTTGATGTGTCTGACTCAACGCCTGTTAATCGGTCATTGATTGAAATCAGATGGAAACATGCAGGCCAGTGTGCCTTCAGGACCAGGGTTGGGAAACACTGCATTAGCCTACCATAAGTTTAGCTTAGCTTTTTTTAAAATGCTGTAAATTATAGAGGTTTGAAACAGAGACAGAAAAGCGACCGAAGTCCAGAGTAAAATCCTTTGTTTTGGACTTTTTAAAACCTATTAAAGTCCTTTAGCTTGTTGAGGAATTTGTGCAGAACAGAGGAGGATCAGGAGTTTGAGTCGTTTTTACCAGAAAACAGAACCAGCTGGTCCGAGAGGCGGATCCTGAGGGACTCCAGGAGATTTTGTCTGAGTTGTCGGTTGTTGTGATTCTCAGACTTCCTGTTCCACAGACAGCTGTGCTCTGCACATCAACACAAACCTGTCAGGAGCAAACCGTCACCTCGTCTCTCCCTGAAGCCGCGGTTTAATTTATTCACCTGCGTAGAACGCGATGAGCTCCCGCTCCCTCTCCTCCGTCCAGAAGCTCCTGCCAACGGCGCCGCCTGAGCAAGAGGAGTGGAGGAAGGATATGCTGAGTCCAGGTGAGGTGGGAGGGAGCCAGTTCTCCTCTGCGGGCGGGGAGGGCGGCGTCTCGTCGGCGCCCTCCTCTGGCTCGCAGCAGCCCTGCAGGAAGCTCAGCTGCTGGTAGTGCTTCCACTGCTGCACCAAGCCGGCCTCGCCGCTCAGACGCACCAGCTTGTACTGGCGCTGGAACGTCGTACGCAGGTTCTTAAACTTGTTCTTGATGTCCTCCACTGGAGAAGAAGAACACAGAAAAGATTAGATGGAACCAGAACGCTGAGGTCAAAGGTCAGACTTTTCCAGAAATCTCCATCCATTTACAGCTAGTGTAGTATAAAAACCAGGATGGATGCATGTTTGGATATCCTATAATCTCATCATTCTGGCTGATCGTCACTTTGCCAGACCTTCCTGCTGGTTTCAGATCTAGCAATCCGGCACATCTTCTCACATTTAAAAGCTCTGTTCAAACATTTAACCGCTGCAGTGGTTCTGGTCAGAGCTGTTAGCGGTGCAGCGTTAGCCACATGGGTACCTGTGAACGGAACGGGAGGCGGCTGGGAGGAGAGCAGGATCCGGAGGCGCTCCAGGGTTTTCCATCGCAGATCTCGGTTCTTGTAGTCCTCAGACTTGTAGTTCCACAAACAGCTGTTCTCTAGAGAACAAGAAGACACTTAGCTACAGTCGTAGCCATTAGCTTCATCATGTTTGGCTTCTTTTTGGGGCAAACAGCTACTTTTATAGACGTTACTTTTACCTTTTCCACAAGAAGCTGGATCAAATATCGACACCACATCGTTTAAAAAAATACTGTACAAGCAAGATCAATTTCAGAAAAGTTTTCATCCTCAAACTTGCACAAACTGCTTGTTAGGGTTGTTACAAACATGCCAAACCCATAGGGGGCAGTGCAGCACTAAGCTAAAATCTGTCAGCCAATCATATTGCTTCAAAACAAACACCACTTCCTGCTAAGATCAAACATGGTGGCGTTTGTAGGTTGAGCTTCTTTTAAATAGAAGATTAATAAAATATAATAATTGAAACACAAAGCGATGCTGATCATAAAGTATGTAGATATATTGGTGAATTATTTGTCGGAGATTATAAAGTGAGGGACTCCAAAACTGGTTTTCCATGTAAACTATGGAGTTTTCACAAATCTCCTAAATAATAATTTTAATAATGTTGAGCTGAGTTTTAATGTGGATGAAAGGCCAAACACATAAAATGTATCAGATTTTCCACATATCCAGCTTTGTGTGGACTAGGCCTTCACAACAATAATTTGATATTCATTTTACTCAAAAACACTTTGAAAGACATTCAGAAAGTCACCAAACTGGAATAAACTCCTGATTTTAAGGAAGATAACATCATCAATGAAAGGTTAATCATTATACTCATTATAGTCCTGGTGGACTTAGTTTCTTCTGCGACTGTATTACTGGGTTAATTCTCACAGTATCTAATATTAGTAAAAAATATTGAAGTTTGATGTCATCATTGCATTAATCAGAGATGCTAATGATGTTTGTTATGATCTAGTTTCCACTGATTTAAACAGGAAAAGTTTAAATGAATATAGTTATTTTTAAATATTGCAGTGATTTTTCAATTTACATTAACTTTGAACATTTGATTTTGTTTGTAGTTGGCTTTTTTCAGCCAGCTGACCAACAGTGCACAGCCAAAGGTTGGGGAAGAAGCTGTGTTAATGGAAAATTATTACTGAAGCTTTGATACTAGAAACCAGCTTGAAAGCAAATTAAAAAAACATTAAACTGCAAAATAAATGAATTTTAAAAAGCTGAAAAATCCCAAGTATTGCTTTTGAAGACATTAATTGATCCTATAGAGAATTATTGCTGATATCTTTCCAATCTGGCATTGTGTAAAATAACTGTTATTTTTGCTTATTGAAGCTTTAACTTTAAATATCAACCAGCCTTTTATGTTTGACATAATAATTGTAATAATTGCATAATCTTCCGGTGATGAACGTCTTTGATAATTAATCAGGTTTAAAATCTTTTGTTTAAACACAGAAATCCAAATGAAACGTCCATAAAACACCAGGAGGAAAAGCTTTGGTCTGAATTATTTCCAGTTTGGACACATAACCTTCATTCCGGTTGCTCGTCGATTGTTGCTTCAAGTCGTTGCTTTCGTTGAGCAACGGTTGCCTTCCCCTCCTCCCCCACTCTAACGTCCCAAAACTGTTGCTTGCTTTAGCAACACGTTGCCGAGGGAAGCGAACCGGAGCCGAGTCCGTATGGAGAAGAAAACCGGACCGAACATGCCGGACTTACTGGAGAAAAACGCAATGAGAGCCCTCTCTTTCTCCTCCGTCCAGCTCCTCTCCGGATCCGCCGCCATGTTTGTTGTTGCCTGTTCAGGCCGTAATCTAGTTGGCTGCGAGGCCACGTGACCTCAAAACTGAAGCTGATTGGCCGAGTAGTTGGCGTTTCCTAAGGATGCCTGAAGTTGCCCGCTAGGGGCCGCTGTTCATATTTGAGAGTGAACTCGTGGCGATGGATGGATGGATGGATGGATGGATGGATGGATGGATGACAAATGTGGATGGATTAATGAAAGAATTAGAAAATGGATTGACTGTAATAAAAACAGATTGGAATAAATGATGGTTGGTTGAATTAAGGTTCAAATCAATATTTAAATGGATAGAAGAATAAATTGATGGATGGACAGACAAATATAGAAAAAATGGATGGTTTTAAATAGTGTAATAGAAATATTAATGGTGAACAAATGGACAATAAACAAGACTGCATTGATTGGGAAAAGATGGATGGATGAACCAATGATTGGATGGAGAGATGTTGGGATGGATGAATGGATGGATGATCGAACATCCATTGTCACTGTATCTCCAGTAGCACCATATATTTATCCATACTTACCAAAATTCAACAGAAAAACCAAAACTAATCATATTTTCCAGTAAACAGGAAAGAGACATGAAGCGGATGTGAAACGTGTTTGTACCATTTTAATATCAATACAGCTCCAGACGAGACGACATCCCAGTTCAGCTCACATCCACAGACATCCAGTCAATCCATGTACAGTATTTACAGAACCGGCCCGGTTTCACAGCGGATCGCACCGGGCCGCGGCTGGGATCAGTATTTACAGGAGCGCTGAGGAGAGGCGGGAATACTTCCAAAGGAAAACCGTTTCACCAAATCGTTTGATTAGCAAAAGAGCTAAAAAAATAAACGTGTTTAAGTGGTTTCAATCCAGCTCTGCTGAATTCCAGTTTAAAAAACAAACCAGCCCTGATGCCGGTCTGAGTGTTAGCATACTGAGATCGCTTCTGATTGGATACAAAAACGTTACAGAAACATTTAGCTGCCCATCCGAGGCCAGACTCGCCCACAAAGCAGAAAACACGGAGATGTTTCCGAACCGATCCGTGAAAAAAACGGATCCCGCCTTCCCAGGTTTGTAAGAACGGCACTTCAGTTCTGTTCTGGTTCTGGAGAATTTCCTCCTCCTGTCTGAAAAGGCTTCTGCGGTTCTGACTGGATTTGGAAATTAAAAAGCCAGAAGAAGCATTCCAAGAGCAGAAACAGATAGCCTTTGATTTACAGGACACATATCATCAGTCAGGCTAGAAAACCTAAAAATGAACAAAATGAATCAGCATCAGCGATTGATCTCCCTATCATTATCTGGACAGGAAGTTCAGATGCTAACCGCGGCTGTTTGTGACCATAAAGTTCATCAGCTAAGAAAGTTTTGGCTTTTTGTTGCTGCTATCAAAATGAACCAGGACTCTTCATGTTAAGTCATGATAACTAGCTTTTTCTTCTCCATGTCTGAGCCAAATGAAGGAGAGAAACTCGATGTTTAGCATTAGCTTCTAGCACAGAGTCAGACAGGCTTTTAGAGTGGGTGAAGTGATGGAGCAATAAACTACATTACTATTGTTGTTTGACTCAAAGTAAAAGAAAGAAATGACAGGTTATATGGAGAAAATTGAGTTGAATAATCACTGCATGGCTTGCTGTTGGATGTGTCAGTGAGGAGTTAGAATGCTGGTCAGAACTGGAGCAGAAACTACATCTACCTTAACACTATTTCAGTTTCTGTTTCAAATTACCAGACTTTCTGGACTACAAGTCAAAGTTTTCATAAATTTGCTCGTTCTGTGACTTGCAGTAAAACACTTCATATATAGAAAAACTTATTCACGCAAATTTAACTGCATTTCCTATTTAATGGAAACACAGCAACTGCAAAATTGTGTTTTTTATGTTAGAAGAATATCATCATTTGTAATGGAAATGCAGCCATTTGCCCCAGTGGGTGCTTTTAAATACCTGCATGTGGGGCTGGTTTGCTAGGTCTCGTCCCTGTCCATAAATATTCAGTTTAAGATCTCAGACTATAATTTCAGGTAAACTTCGATGCTGAATTCTGAGTTGAACGCCGGCTTTCTTTGGCAACATTTTCTATTTCAGAAGTAGAAAATTACTGCGAGTATCATCAGCCATAATCCTGAAAAAAAATTTTAAAAAAAAGGAAAATGTGATGATATGTGTCCTTTAAACTCGACCGGAGACAGAAAACTAGCTGATCCCACGTCACACTTACAGTATTTACAAACCAGAGTCTCATTCAAAAGTGCATTTACATTTAAAGTCATGACATGGCTCACTCTGTACACAGTGTGGCAGTTAAATACTGTTAAAACTCTGCTTCAAATCTTCTCTAAAGCTCTTGGAATCTCTGTCGGATGCTTCAAGTATAAAGTTTGTTTTCAGGAGTTTCACTGCTGCCAGGGAAAAAAGCCTCGAGTGAAACTGAGTTGGTTTGGAACGAATTAAACCGACCCTGAGGCGTCAGGGAGCCAGGCGAAGGGTTTTCCTCTGCCAGCAGCCAGCAGCACTGAGAGAAACATAAAAACTGGAGGTAGAGGGACACAGGGAAAAATAAAACCCAAAACGTTTGTTTTACTGGGAATGTAAGGATCCATTCCTGTTTCCTTCTAATTATTGTCAGTAATCAATAGTTTGCTTTGGTTTAATCTCAGAGTGAGATTAAAAACGGTTCATTTCTCTTGTTTTAGCTGGTTTTAATACAATCTCCACCCACAGAAACACACTGACTGATTTAAAAAACAAACATATAAATAAACCTGGATGTTTTGGCTGCCATTAAAGTTTACTTCTGAATTAAAACACGTTCAAAATGACCAAAAGAGTAAAAAAAGCCTTAAAGATGAAGTGAACTCCTCCATTAAAACGTTAAGGATCTGCCTCCTCCCACCCTCTGATTTCTTCCCTTTCTTCCCTGCAGACCTCCATGCTTGCGTCCGATTGGCTCATTAAAGATGGATCCTGATTGGTCAGGATGGTGCCCCTCTGAAGCTAAAAGTTCATCCCGCCGATCGGCAAAGAGGCAAAAACTTCCGACGAGAAAAGTACACTCAGTCCAGCCGCGTTGCTAACGGAAACACAGGAAAACACAGTGGCAGAGGCTCCGCCCACCGGCTGCAGAGGCTCCACCCCCAGCGGCAGAGGCTCCGCCCCCATGGCTCCTCAGACGATGCTGTCGTGCAGCAGCGGCTCAGAGTCCTCGGCGTTGGCGGAGGGCGGGGCCTCCTCGTCGCTGCCCGGCAGCGGCGTGTTGATGTGGACGCCGGCCAGCGAGGACAGCGCCTCCTTGCTGTCAGGGAGGGGCTTGTCGCTGAGGGAGAGCTCCGAGGAGGAAGAGGAGGAAGAGGAGGAGGAGGAAGAGGAGCAAGAGGTTTTCTCGGGGATGAAGAGGGCGACGAGGAAGGCGATGACCACGGTGCAGGCGCCCAGCAGGAAGGGTGGCCCCGGGATGAGCGCTTGCTGCAACACAGGAGAAACGCTGCAGTTCAGCAACCAGGCAGGGGGCTCAACCTGAGGAACACGGGCCGTTTCTGGACCCACAACGCTTTTACTGTGGTCTTCAACTCCAGTTCAGGAAATTATTAATCTGTTTTTTATTTATGCTTTTTTTTTTAATATTATGTTTATCAGATGTGACAGAACTCGTACAAATAAAGTCAGGAGGCATTTACATAAATTACAGCAATTACTTGACAAAAGTAAAATAACTTTATATGTAGTTTATATGAAGTTCTTATAATAAGTAGAAGCAGGTTTATCCAGAGACTTTGCTGCATCCAAATCTAATTTATTGAACTTGGCTAAACATAGAAAGTGTTTCAAGAGAAATTCTTTTCTTATAACCGAGAATAAATGTATTCAGTTGAGCCCAAAAGAATCTGATTTAATACAACAAATGTGCAAAATCCTCTTCAGTTTTTATTTCTTGGCCCTTGAGCCAAAACATTTGGAGACTCTGACTTTGACATTTCACTAGAATCTCTTTCTGTTCATAAACTGGAAAATAAAAATGATCATTTCAGTTATTTTCATGCTTTACTGTCTGGTTCTGCTGTATTTATAAATCAAACATTCAAAACTGAGCAGCAGCCTGAAAACCAGCCGCCGTGGTTCCAGTATCGCCCTCTATTTCAGTTTTCCCTCCAGTCCTGATGAGGCCCAGTTAGTGGGGTTCTGTAGGGTTCTGAATGGTTCTGTACCTCTGTGGGTCCGTGCAGCGGCAGCGGGTCGATGCTGTACTCCTCCTGGATCGGGTCCAGAGTGTTCAGCTCCACGTTGAACAGGAAGAAGATGAAGCCGTAGAGGGCGGGGCCCAGGCCGTTACAGAGGCCCCGGATCCCCGTGATCATGCCCTGGACGACCCCTGCAGGCGGACAGACAGTCAGAGCGGGTTCTGGTTCTGGTTCTGGTCAGAGTCCGGGCTGCTGGTCAGACTCACCTTGTTTATCTGGGTCAGCTGACTGCGACACCAGAGCAGAAACAGCAGGGAAGGTGATGGAGGACATGGCCGCCACGGCTCCAGCTGCCCACATCATCCTGTCACACACACAGCAGTCAGAGGAACAGCGCCCCCCACTGGCAGAACAACACTAAGGCTCTCTGCTGCTACAGGTTCTCCAGAACCTCTTCACCTCCCAGACTCGGTTCTGACTGAGTTTCTGACTGTCAAACGGTTCAAATCTGTAATGTGATTAATCACAGAGTGGCTGTGAATGAATCAGATTAACTGTTTCAAATTAACTGAATTAATGCCTTCTAAATGTTTTTATTACGACTGTCAGTTGATGTTAGTTAACAGGTTTAACAAGTTCATTTGCATAGCCTTAGTCTAAATGAATAAATTATTAATGGTGATAAATCTCTGAAACTAAATTCAGTTTTTAATCGATCCACAGATGTTGAATAATTAAACCTGCAGGATGCATCTCTAGTGAACGTGTTGCTACAGAGTTAGAGCAAACATGGTGGCCCAGTCTCAGAGTTTGATCTGGATCGTGGTTCAGTTTAGCTTCATGTCATTTCAAGGTTTAAGTCATAACTTTACACAGAAATAAAAACAGCAGAAATACAGGAAATTATTCTGAGAATTACAAAATCTAGTTAAAGAACCGCGGTGGAAAAGAGAGAGGAGAAATGCTAACTGAGCTAATCATGCTAACAGTCTGTATGACAATCAGCTGGTCGGATATTTACTGCTCATATCTTCCCAACAGATCCCCAGTCTGAAAAAATACTGAAGCTTTTAGAAAATGTCAGACAACTTTGAGTTCAGTTTGTTTATCCTGGACTGACTGATGATGAGGCAGAACTCTGTCTAGTTCTGGTTGTTAATCTCAGCGGCCTGTCTTACCATGGTTCTGATCCGAAGCCGTACCAGGCCAGCTGGAGGATCTGGAAGCCCAGGCCCAGAAGAACCGTGTTCTTGTTGCCCAGGTATCTCATCAGCAGCGTGAGGAAGAGCGTCTGAGGGGAAACAGAGACGGATCTGGTTCTGGTTCTGGTTTAAGGACCTGCAGTGTGTGGGACCGGGTCGGTACCTGAGCCACAATGGACAGAATGCCAACGACCCCGATGAAAACAGCAATGGTGGTGGAGGAGAAGTTGATGACCTGGAAGGAAACGTATAGTTCAATGTCAATGTTTATTTTAGTTAAAATATTCAAACTTTTCCAACAATCTGAGTCTTGTTGGGCCATGTTGGGTCATGTTGGGTCTTTTTGAGTCATGTTGGACCATGTTGGGTCATGTTGGGCCATGTTGGGTTATGTTGGGCCATGTTGGACCATGTTGGGTTATGTTGGGTTATGTTGGGTCATGTTGGGTCTTTTTGAGTCATGTTGGACCATGTTGGGCCATGTTGGGCCATGTTGGGTCTTTTTGAGTCATGTTGGACCATGTTGGGCCATGTTGGGTCTTGTTTGGTTTGGTGCGTCATGGTGGACAGGAAGCTGGAGGACTCACCTGTCTCAGGTAGAGGAAGAAGCTGGAGTACTGTCCGGCCTCCGGCAGGTAAGAAAGGAAGACGGTGATGCAGATCAGCAGGACGGTGGAGTCCTGACCCACCTTCCTCAGAGACTGGACCAGAGACAGACAGAGGGACAGTTTGTCACATTGCCTCTTTAACCACCACAGGGTTACACTTCCTGGTTACTGACAGCAAAAGGGTCGGCCTGCTCCCAGGAGAACGGGGTACCCCACGTGTTGAGCCTCATCTTGTCCGGCAGCGACTCGGGGACGGCCAGCAGGATGAAGCAGATGTCGGCCAGAGAGATGAGGGTGGCCAGCAGAACCACCAGGTTGTCTCCGTACCAGGCCGACAGGTAGGCACCGATGGCCGGGCTGGTCACCAGGCTTGCTGCAAATGTGGCTGACACCTGGACAGGAAACGCAGCAGGACGTTACAGGAAGTGACATCACTCAGTTTGGACCGAGCCGACCCGATGGGCGGCTCTTACCAGGCCGTAGGCGGTGCTCCTCTCCCTCTCATCCGTCACATCAGCAACGTAGGCGAAGATGACGGAGAAGGTGACGGAGAACGCTCCAGACATGGAGATCATGGCGAAGTACCACCTGGACACACAGAGGGTCAGAGAGCAGCATCAGAGTCTGCAGTACAGTCAGAGGGACGGAGATATTTATGACTCATGAGACGGTAAAACTCAGTCTGCACATTTTAATGAAAGCTTCTGATTTAAAGATGACTGTAATATTACAAATAAACAAATTTCCTTCATAAAAACCTGATCAAATTTAATTATAAATTACCAAAGTAACCAGAATCTCTGGAAGTAGCCTGTAAGTTCAGCACAGGTAACAGCAAAATAACCTCTGAAAACATTTCCAGAAAGTTTTGTGAAAGTTTTAGAACCTTTAAGTTCAGCAAAAGAAACAAAGTGACATGAAAATGCAGTGAGACCAGCCTGAAGGTTCAGCAGAGGTTCTGGAAACGTAACCAGTAAGAGGTTACGTTTAAAAATAACCTGAGAAATGTTCAGAAACCCGACCTGTCGGCTCAGGAACGGTCTGGATGTATCATCTAGCAGAAACTTCATCCGCTCTGATAAAATGATCAGACCTGGAGCCGCCTGGTTCTTATTAGGAATGTTTCACAGAACAGTCGACTCTTCTGTTACAACTATAAACTCTGGAGGTAAACACGCCGTCCTGACTCGCCATGTTTTACTAAAACGTGGCTAATATGAGCTAAAGTTTCATCCAGTCAAAGCTTCATTTTCCATCCAAACAGACAGGAAGTTCCTTCCTTCCTGTCTGTGGGATGAAGCTCCTACCAGGGGCTGAGCCTCATCAGAGGGATGGGAGCGCAGGTGAAGAAGACGGTGATGAGGAGGAAGGACCTTCGTCCCCAGACATCTGACAGCGCTCCGATGAGCGGGGCGGACATGAAGGACAGCAGACCCTGCAGACAGGAAGCAGCATCATTAGAGGGGTTGTCCTGACTGACCGCTGCAGCTGCAGCACGGCGCTGCAGCTGCAGCACGGGGCTAAAATATGACAAAACTGAGATATTTGCAGTAGAACTGGATTGAAACTACTCAGTGAGTCGCTCACCTTCACTCCCTGGATCAGGCCGTTCATCAGGAATGTGTGCTGGGGAAACGTTTCATGCAGAACCTACAAACACACACACCGTTACAGAAACAGATTTCATTCTTCTGAAACAAGCGGCTTGCTGTTTCTGCTTACGGTGAGCATCGGCGTGGTGAGTAAACCCCAGGCGAAGAACTCCAGGAAGATCACCACCACAGCGTGGTAGACGCTGGGCCGGCCGATGCCCTGCTGCGGCTGAAACACACAAACAATCGAAACTCAACGTTCAGAGGAATCACACTCCTCACACCTGCTCCATTTCATCCCAACTTCCTGCTTCCAGAGAACCAATCAGCTCTCAGTACATCCATCCAACCAGGAAGAACTTTGATTTTGTTTTAATTTAATAAAGTCTACTCATTAAACCGAACAAGGCAGGCTCTTCAGACTGAGCTGCATTAATGTGTAATAACTCCAGAGTTTCCGTCGTTTCTCCACCTACCTGGCAGCCATGTTAACATGAATAATGTGAGCCTGGGCGCCTTGAGGCCACTATTAAACCAACAAAAGCCCCAGATAACCGGAGAGAACCGGACCAGAACCGAGTCTTCCCTCCCTGTGAACAAATAGAGATGTTACGATCTGTCCTCAAGCACCAGCAGAACCTGGAGGTCCAGTTTCAGCTTCATATCGGGTTTAAACGTTTCTGCTGACGCTGACAGACGAACAGAACCTCAGATTATGGGTCAGACATGACTGATTTATTTATTTTCATCTTTTACTGTCACAACAGTTTTCTGACAGAGAGAAGAAGTGGAGCAGAGAACCGAACCGGACTGACGGCACTCAGCTGGACTTAACCTCCAGAACCGGAACCAGAACTGGATCTGGATCAGTTTCCATGTTTAGCTGCTGGAATCGTGGGCCTGTCTGACCCGCAGGTTCTGAACTCTGTGTTACCGTGGGAACAGCGGAAAGCTTTCATCTGATTGGCCCAACAGGAAAAGAAATTTTACAGGTGACTCTCAAACTGGATCATTTAAATTTAATTTCCAATAAAAATTGATTTTTAATACAGAATCTGTCCAGCCTTTCACAATGATCCCAAACGGAAATACAGATGGAAAGTTTAGTGGAAGAAAAAACATACAGGAGAACCAGGGCTTGAGAGAAAAGTTTGCATTTCATCTGGAAAGAGTCCAGAAGCCAGAACCGTTCTGACCCAAACAGAACCCAGAACCGTTCTGACCCAAACAGAACCCAGAACCGTTCTGACCCAAACAGAACCCAGCCGGGTCAGAACCAGCAGGAGGACCTGAACCAGATAATCCAGCAGGTTAATCCGTCACATCCTCAGCTTCTTAAACTCATCCCTCCGTCTGAACCTGATTCACTAAATCAGGGGTCCCCAAACTTTTTCCTGCGAGGGCCACATGACTGTTCCCTTTTCTGGTCAGGGGCCGGTCTTAGTTTTTCGACAAAGAAACCTTAGAAAAGTTTTGTTGACGGGGGAGGGGGATTGGATTACTGCCGATGACATATTCGCGTTTGTAGATAGATTTTTACCCAGAATGCAAATGGAAAAAAACCGTGAGCGAAACGGTGACTGGTACTGACTAGTATATATTCCATTGAGGGAAACTAAGTTTCATATCTGCTCAAGAGCCCCCCTGGTGGTTGAAGAAAAATCCACATATATATGAAAAAAACACTGAATGCTCTCTGGTATTGTTCAGGGGGCCGGACCAAATGAGGAGGCGGGCCAGATCTGGCCCACGGGCCATAGCTTGGGGACCCCTGCACTAAGGAAACATGAAGATGGTAAACTGTTGCTAGGCAGATTAGTGGGAAGCATCCAGAGATCCAGTCCTGGTAAACAGAGTTTATCTGTAAACATCCTGAGCTGAGCTTCATGTGGACTTCCTCTAAAACTAGGAGGAATGTAGAGAAATGGAGGACAGAAGGAGAACATCACCTTAACAGGCTCTAAGAGTCAAACTGGTTAAAAGTTTTCTTTATAACTTCACCTCTTTATGCACTAAAGCTGTCATTCATGTTACTAAGATAGCTAGCATTAGCAACCACCACTTTAATCTGCAGCTGGAGCTTCAGTGAGTTTCCTGTCTGGTTTCCTTTAAGATAAACTTCTTACATTTCTATTAAAATTTATTTCACATTTCTGGTCAAATATCTGACAGCAGAAGGAAACATGATGACCTTCCATCAGAACAAGCTGACATTGTTTTACTGTTTTCCCAGAATCCTCGGCTGTTTGATCGGTTGGTGTGAAGCGTTTCACACATTTTGGTTTAATCTGCAGTTTCTCCAAATCTCTGGTCAAAATGTAATGTTGAAATTTATGTTGCAAGTGATTTATATTTATTAAAGTGCAGATTAAAATGGTATTTTTAAAAACTACTGAAGCAAAAAATAATGAATTAAATGTTACATTTAAAGATGTCATGATAAATTTTGCTGGACAATAAATCGTCCCAGAAATTATCACGATAAACAACGATATTGTTATTTTGAGACAATTTTCCAGTAATATAACAGTAATGGCATAATAATACAAGAATACATTGTCAAAAATCAATAAACTTTAAATCCTAATAAGCATTTAACACTGGAACTGGAAAACATTTTGAGTTTGTTTTCATTTGTATGATTAATTGATTTATTGTTACAGGCCCAGTTATATTGTGTATGTAAATGAGCTTGGAGCTGCTAAAGGTTAAAATGATCAATAAATAGTACTTTAAATATGTACATTCAGATTTATGTGTTTAAATCTGGATGTGTTTGTTTAAAATGTAATCTATAGTCATTAATTTTCTCTTTTGGCTTCAACTTTCAAAATAAAACAGAGAAAATAAATCATTTATTTTTGATGACTGAGTAAAGTCCATTTGGAAATGTTCTGAAGCTTCTAATGGAGGAATCTGCAGATTAAAGCCAAAAACAACAAATGGTCCCAAGACCAACGTTACTAACTGGTTTCTGCAAAGATTCACTCAGAAGTTTCTTTGTTTAGACAATAAAGAAAACTTCAGATTTTCCAACCATTTCCATTCTGCTGGGTTATTTCTGTAACATCATATAGTTTAATCCAGAAATTCATATTCACATTATGGGATTTGTAATAAAGCTGCAGTTTTACCAGGTGAAGTGTGTGAAGATGTTTATTATTGTTTGATTAATTTGTCCTGAAAGGAAAATGGGGGAAAATTCTGCTTCCTTCATGTTTAATAGAAAAATCTTATTATACACCTGCATGAGAAATTGTGGTATTTTTATTGCTTATCAATGATATTTTACATTTTACTTTAATCAGGGGAAAATGTGAGTTAGAAACTATATTAGCATTTCTAACATTTAAGATTGACAGAAAATGTTTAGAAATTTTATAAAAAATCAACTTTTATAATTTTATGTGATACTAAAACACATAGTAGATCACTTTTATTTTATTTATTTATTTTATTTATTTATACAAATAAACATCTGAAGGTCCAGTTGCATCTTTACCAGCCTTGAACATCTGCACACTTACATCATTGTGTGGTTTCTTAACTTTTATTTAGAAAAGGGGTTTTAAATGTAGGATATTCTGGGAAAAAAATAGTTTCCATTTTTCACAATTATTGACCTGTTTGTCTTTGCCACATAAAATTCTAGTAAAATAAACCAAAGTATAAAGTGGTAAAATGTGTGTAAATACTCTGGAGGTGGTGTATATTTTTGTCCTTTCTGGTGAAATATTTAGATATTTTATTTCTGTGACGATAATGAAAAAACTTTAAATTAAATTAAATCTTTTAAATATATTTTTCAGACATTTTCTGTGTGAGCTGCGGTGAATGCGTCTGTTCCGGTGTTAAAATGGACGCTGGCGGAGCTGCGGAGCGCTGGATCCGCAGCGAGCGGCTCCTCCGCCCGCCCGCCCGCCGCGGGGAGGATCGTCCCGGCCCGGGCAGGGGGCTGTTATGTAACACCATAATGGATCCATCCCGACCGCATCAGCACCGCCGCTATAAGCCCAACCTGTGTGTGTGTGTGTGTGTGTGTGTGTGTGTGTGTGGGTCTCCATTACAGCCTCCCTCCCACCTTCACTTTCCTCACAGAACAGAACAGAACACGGCCATTTTGGACCAGACCGTTCGGAACCAGAACGATCTTATATTTATTTAATTTATTTTCAATTTCAGCCTCAACAATTAGAAATTTAAACCTATTTCACATAATTCATAATAACGAAATTAAACTGTGATTTAGCTCTATAAATAAATAAAATGGCGTCGAATAAATCAAATTTCTAACGGTTGAATTTGATTTTTTTTCAAGCGTCAACGTCCGTTAATTCCATGTTACGTCATAAACGTGACAGTTTATTTAATTATTTCCCCAGATAGAAACAACGGTTCAGCCGAGGTACATATAAACAGAACCAGACGCTCTATTAAAACAACATTAAATGTCTCGGTTCGGGTTGTTTCCTGTGGTAAACATGGCGGCTCGGACACTCACCACCGCTCCGTCCTTCATGATGATCTTCTTGACCAGCACCACCCGGCCGGGGGCCGCCGGAGGCTCCGCCGCCATGTCCTCACACCTGCTGTGGGTCATGAAGCATCCTTGCCGCGTGGATATCCGCGGTTCTCCGGGTGCTTCCAGGATTCCTTTGTGTTTTAGCCTCCAAGAGGCCGAACCGAGCTAATTATAAGATAAACCCCCGCAGAATCTGGAAGATTTCTTTATTTTTTCCCACTCCTCTAGAAGACGTCCAGCTCAGTCAGTCAGTCCGCAGTACTGGTGATGCGCACAATTAATGACGCTGTCAAGTTCCGCAGAACCACGGCAATACTTCCGGTCACGTTACAAAATAAGAGTCTGTGATTTATTGCATAAATTAACAAGAAAGTTTGAAATATTATTTAAATACAAAAATACTTCGTTGATCCCAAAAGGAATTAAATATTAATTCAATTTCTTGAAAGAGTTTTTGTAGATGGTGTGTCTGTTGGCAGGACAGATATCCTGTAGCAGTTTGTATTACAGCGAATTTGAAGAAGCCTCTGACTGAAGAGACACTGTTTTTCTAGGATAGTCTCAACAAAAGCATGTAAGTTAAACATTTGAGATTGAAGTTAAAAAATAAGAACAATGGACAGAATTCTGAAATTAAAGTCAGAATTTTGACTTTTTATCAGTTTTTTTTTTGTTTTGTTTTTTTGCACTTTTATATAAAAATTCTTACATTTTTTTCTTCCCAAAGAGGAACTTGTATTGATGACCTGTGGCTGCTTTGCAGAATTTTGAGATAAAAATCTAAGAAAAATTGTCCAAATTTTAGGATTAAAGTCAAAATTTTGAGAGTAAAGTGATTTTTTTTATTGTTAGAAGTGAAAGTCTGTTGAGGTTTTGTGAAATTGCTTGTCACAAACCCCAACATTTACCTTTGTGTTATTTTGTTCATGTTTGCTTCAAACACAAAAGTTTCTTTTCTTTTTTTTTTGACATCTCTCGTATAAAGACTTTAAGTTTAGAGGATTTATTTAAGCTTGGGAGAGTAAAACCAATGACAACAAAACAGTTTCTGCTCAATTTTGATCACTTGCTTCACTTGAGTTCATTGAACACAAATTAATATTTTTTTAAAGATTGCCTTAAAAATATTTTTGTTAGATATCTATGCTTTTTTAAAAAGTTTTAATTTCACTTACTATATAAGAGGAATTATTGTATTATCTAATCTTAATCTCTCAAATGCAATTTTTAATTATTAAAGTATTTTGTTAGAAATTGTTATTGTTTATAATAGTGCAAAAAATGTTGAGTAAAACAAACATGTTTTCCTTCATTATTTATATTTAAAAATGTTTGACAAAGACTGGAAAACTATTCATTGGTAAATTACTGATAAAATGACATAATTTATCTGAATACTTGTGACATTTCCCAACTGTGTACAAAAATTAAAACACTTAGAATTTGTTTTACAAATTTTTTAATTTCAAAAATGTACAAATTAAAACAGCTGCTTCACCAGTGGATGGATGGAATTTTTTCCATAATATTAAAATTCTTGTCCATGTTCTAATTTATTTTTTCATACTTATCCAAACCTCGAAGGAAAATTCATTATTTTTCCACATTTTCCCATATTTTGTTGGAAGTCTAGCTGACACACGCGTCTGAGTCTTTTATTTTGAAATGTAATCACTTTTCTTTCCGCCTCTTCTACTAATTTTGACAACACGGTCCGGTTCGGTTCTGTTTTTATGTTTTTGTGATTGTATTTTTTTCTCTGTTAGTGCGGAATCAGATTGAGAAGAATCAATATGGCGTCACTATTAGAAACGGACATTTTCTCCCCTAAATCTCATTAAGACATCAGAGAGTCTGGAGCTAACGGAGATGTGATGTAACAAATTCACGCACAGTTTACACGTCTTCATAATAAAATCTCACTACATCAAAAACGGCTGGAAAACTGTTTTCTTTAATACCTCCAAATAGTAATACCTTCAGATTTATAATTTATGAAATCCTGGATGTTTTATCGCGGTTTTTCTCCGTTTTTCCAGAAATATCCGTCCATGTGCGTCTTATTTTGAAAATCCTGATGTTTCCTGATTGGTTTGACAGCAGCAGACGGAGTTGAAAAGCTGAGCGGATCACGTGTAGGCGGCTGTGGTTCTGGTACTGTGTGTGTGTTTTTGTGCAGGATTGTGTTTAAATGAATAAAACATGATCCAAACGAGGCGACGGAAGAAAACGTGAGCTGATGTCATCGATCATCAGAGAAACTGGCATCCTTTGATCTCTGCAGGCCGCTTTGATCTCCTGCTTCTGCAACAATAACAAAAATCATGATGATTATTGGTTTATTATATGGGATGCAGGTGCTGTCATTACTATCGTCATAATTAAAAGAAATATAGTCAAATCAGTTTTAAAATGGAGATGAAATGAATATTTTTGCCTGAAATATTCAGATTTTGAACTTTTTTCTGGATTTGCTCATCTGTCAGATTCCTACTGAACAGGATTAGGGCCACTGGAAAAAATGTATTGGATAAATTTGATTACTGCTACAACATCGTGACAGTTAACAAATATGGAGAAAACATAGATTTTATTAAAGTTATGTACTGCAGCTTGAATAAAATGCAACTACATAGCATTTTTAGAAGTCTGGATTGATTTATGTGTATTTTGCACGTTGCTTTTGACTGTTGTTCATGGGGAGACATTTCAGTGTCTAAAACTAATAGAAAAAATGTAAGCACCATACTAGCATACTGGATGTGGACTGTTGGATGTTAAATTCATGAGCAGTAAATATTGTGCTAATTATTAGTAATGAACCAAAGAAACCCAGGCAGATGGAAGCCTTTAAAAATGTGACACTTTTTATGGGGCAAATAGACTCAAAAAATTGTAACAGCAGCTGCATGGGGGGCCCAAACAAACTTTTTGTCAGGGGGCCCAGGATTTCTGGCAGCGCCCCTGTACGCCTTATTTGAATCAATTAAAGAGAAGAATACACCTTTACTACAAACGTTTGTGCACGAAAGGAACAAGCCAGATTTTGCTATTTCCGGCTGCATGGCAAATCTCCAAAAAACGCGTTTTTTGCCTTTTATCTGTCTGTCGATTTCTACTGTTCAACTTTCCTTAATTAATGTCTGCTTTCTGTGTTTGACGTTTCTGAGGTTGTGATGTGCTGAAGTTGGGATTCATGCTTTTGCTTTGTTCTGATTAAACCCTGAAGCTCTGTGACGTCAGACACTGATTGCTTTTCCTCTGCGGTTTCACTTTTGCCCGCATGAGATTCTGGTGGATCTCAGGACATGAGAGAAGAACAACGAACCAGACATCTTTCAAAAATATAAGATAAGATATAAAATAAAGAAATTAAAATACATCCAAACTATCTGGACTATTTCTGAGTTATTATCACAGGGAATGTTTCATGTTCAGTTCCAGCTCAACCTTAAATATGCAGTTAAATCGAGTTTCAATCAGTTTTTTGTACCAAAGAGTTAATAAAAAAATCAGATGAAAACGGCCCTTTAAACCATTCAGACCACGAACACAACAGAGACACAATCAAAACTGTCAGATGACTGATTACCCACCATAATAAGTCAGTTTACAGAGGAGGTTACAGGGTGGTGATGCACAAAGCAGTTATAGAAAGTATCCAGGGAGAAGGAAAAATAGGAAAGATGTAGAATTAGAAATTCAGCTCAGTTTATTTACACAGGATTGGCAGTGATGTTTGGGTACCAGCAGATAAAGGGTTAAAGGAAATGAAAATGCAGCTAAATTAGTAAAAAGGGCTTTAAAGGTGGTAATAATGGTTATAATTCCTTATGGGAAAGGGGAAGGGAAATCATTTATTAAGAGCAAAGAAATGGAAAAATTTAAAAAAGGTGGAATGAAGATGAGAAAGGAAGAAGATTAAATAAAGTACAAAAGTTAATTAGATTAATTAGAAATATTGAGACAAACAGAAGAGAAGTAATAGGTCGTATTTAAATGACGTTTTAATTTTAATAGGGAGGAAAAATAATGATAAATGTGAAGAATATAGAGATAGAAAATGTATAACACAAATTGATGAAGAACATTTGAACCTGAAAGGGAGAAACTGAAAATAATCGGTTCTGACAGGAATACTGGGAAATGGAGGAAACATGATGGATATTTACAGATTAAAAAAAGAATTATTCACTTATCTTCAGGATACAAAATTAAAAAAATAGAAATTAATAGATGTAATGTTGCTCATGTACAGGAGGTGGCGGTATGCTCCTTAAAGTTGCTTGCGATCCGCCATAATAGAAAAGAAGAAGAAGAAAAAAACGACGAAGAAGAAAACTAACTCCTCTCGAGGCGGATGATTCAAAAGGAAGACCCGGGAAAAACAGGAACACTGAACAAGGAGAGCAGAGAGAGAACTGAGCAACTAGA
>NW_006800428.1:286089-305167 GCF_000485575.1 Poecilia formosa
AGACGTCTCATTCCTGCACAACTACAAGGCTGCAGTGGAAAGAGTCCAGCGCTGCCCCCTGCTGGAGGATCCACAGCTGCCCTCAGGAGCTCTGATAGACCAGGCCAAACATCTGGGCAACCTGGCCTTCAACATCTGGAGCAACATGGAGACCATGGTGACCTACACTCCTCTGGTTCTGGACCCAAACACGGCTGGTCCATCAGTCCATCTGTCTGAAGATCTGACCAATGGGAGGAGAGGAGAGGAACAGCAGCTTCCTGGTAATCCAAAGAGATTTTATGGTCCCTACGCTGTTCTGACTTCTGAGGGTTTTAAGTTATTGAACCACAGCGAACATGTTGATGGTGGAGACAGTTCATCCTGCATAATTTCTCCAGAAGACTGGAATATTAATGACTCAGATACTGAATAACCTTTTAAAGTTGATAGAAATACAAACTGGTCTGAAATGAACCACTGAATGAAACTGAACACTGTTGCTGATCCGGTGGGTTTGGCTCCATCATGTGGCCAAACAGGATGACTACACGATGGAGGCATATGATTCTTCTTTTTCTATGTTTTTAGATGGTTAGAAATTCAAAAGGTCTGTAAAATGTGGAAGTTTGTGCTAAGAATTTGAATATTTTACAAAATTACCAACATTGCTTGTCATTGATGTATACATGCAGAAAAACATTAAACATTTAAAGTCAGTGCTTATTCTGAGAAAGAAGCTCAGATTCTTCCCACTGTGAGAAATTTATTTATAATTGTGAAAGGATTGTGGAAGATGCAGATATTTGTGTTAAACCGTTTCTTTTGAAATTACCTTTTCCATAATTTCTAGAATTTATTGCTTTATTTTACTGTGTCCTTATTTTTGAGAAGACCCAAAACCTGAGTGTTTCCACACGGATCTTCCACTTCTTATTCATTAAGATTAAGCACAATATCCAGCATCACAATTTAGAAATGAGAAAGGAAAGATGCTTCTTCATGCTGTCTGGGTGTTTTACTGCAGGAGAGACTGGAGCCAAAGTAACCATCATGAGGAAACAACATGGTGTGGAAATACTGGAGCAACAATCAAACATCAGACCTGAAGTTAAAGCTTGGGCACAAATGAGTCTTTCAAACAAACATCAGCCATGTCATCAGCCATGTTTGAAACTATAAACAATACTTAGATACCATCTTGACATGAACTTAGTTCAGCTTCTACATGGACTGTCTGACTCCTAGACTCTCATTGGTCCAAGTACCAGACAGTGAAGAGCAAATTCATGACCAGTCAGAAAAGCTGAATCCTTCGGTTGTTGATATGAAGCTAAATGTGTCACAACGTCGTCCATGTTGAGGCCATGTGTGATCCCTGCCTGCACTAAGAGATGCATTGTGGCTTCACCTGCATCAGCCTTTGTTGTCCTGAGGTGAGTTTGAATCAGTTTTATGGCAGAAAAGCTTCTCTCACAGGAACTAACACTAACTGGACTAACGACTGAAATCTATTCACATGAAACCTCTTTGCTGTATAGAGATTCTACACCTTGCATAATCTCTTTTCTTTTAAAATCTTCACCTTAACTATGAGACAGTCAGGCTCCTGACTAAAGAGTGATCTGGGGAAGCCCTCACTTTGTCCTACAGTGCTCTTTACCAGAGAGTCGAGATATTTGGAGCTTATTTTTGGACGTCTTTTGTCAGTTTCTGCACCAATTTTGCTCAGCAAGTTCAATTTCTTTCTACATTTCAAAGTATTTCTCATTTCTGTAGCCTTGAAAAGTGTCTTTAAAGGCGTCTACTACTAGATCTACAGTAGATCAATAGAGCTGGACTGGAGCAAGTCAGAAACATATGTCATCACCAAGCACTTTTTCACCAAAGACCTAAGAATTAAACATCTATTTGAAAAAGCAGATTCCTCACCCGGTGCATTAAAGCTTTCAGCTGCTTGGAAACAAACTTTCATGGAAAACACCATTATTAATAATATCCTATTACCACAGACATTTCTTTCTATTTATTCAAGTCTTTGGTTTTGTCTGCAATAACTGAATACTTCACATTTCTTTACTTCTATGAATCAGTCTGTACCATCTCTGCTAAGCCCTGAAGAATTTCATTTTGAATTTGATGACTTGTGTATTTTGCTTTGCCACATCCTTTAAGCGTTTATTCCAATTAAATGATCCAATATGGTGGCAGAAAAGTTTCTCTTAGTTTTAGTCTTCAGACTTGAATTATATTTTGTGATGTAGTCAAAAGAAGCACATCTGCCATTGTTTTAACAAAATACTGGTTTTCTTCCACCACCGTTTTCCAGTTTGTTTATAGAACTCAGCATCATTGTATTTCCTTCATTAGCCCTTTTATATTGACTCCATGCATATATTGCATTTATATGTTGCTCTGACTGAGTAAAGCTGACACCCAGACTCCTTGGACAATGACTATAATTGCAGAAGTCAGAAGTTGAGGTAAAGACACTGTCTGGATCTTTAGGCCAGGGTGAAGGTGAAGCAGTAGGAATAGTCTCTGATATCAGAATATTCTACATCAGAACCGTCTCTGTACCAGCAGCTGGTAAATGATCTCTTCTATGGTCCAGGCTGGGTTCTGGGGAAATTTGTAGAACTTGGTTGATCAGGACCCTGTTCTTTTGACCTTGAAATATCTGGAATACAAACATAAATGTCATGTAAACACAATTTAGGCAGGTTATAAGCAGGTTTTAGTGTGAGTGAAATTACCACTGGGTCCTTTTGGGAGAGTAAAAGCAGTGCTGGATGCAGCTGGGAAGAGGCCAGTGGGATCTCCTGCAACTGGCCCTTCTGGATCATCATCATCCTGGTCAGAGGCAGAGCTCTCTGTGTTGATTATCATATACAAATCTGAAAATATTGAATTCCTAAATAAGTGAATTCTAGGTTGTTAAGCAAACTTACTGTTCTCATATTTAGTGCTGGACTTCCCTGGTTTGGTAGCACAAAGATTAAGGAATTTCTCATCTTTCAGACATTTCTGGTGTAAACACCATATAGGAGGATCTTTCATCAGGCTGTTAGAATAAATTAAACTACAGGGATCTGATAGTAATACGCTAATATAGCAACAATCAGTTATATTGGACAGTAATTCTACTGGAATCAATAAATAGTAAAATATGTTCTAAATGTTCCTGAATGGCCTGAGTAGATTATGTCAGCTGGTTTTAAATGTCTCCAGATATCCACCAGATTTAATTCCTTCATAAAATCAGGGATTGTTTCCCTACTTCTGGTGTGTTTGGTCAGATCCTGATCCCAGTCCAGACTGGGTCCAGAACTCGGGTCCAGTACTCGGGTCCAGTTGCCACTATGACAGATTTTCCTGTCAGCAATGAAAGGGCAAGAAACTAAATGCTAAAGAAACATCACCATCATCATCATCATCATCATCATCATCAGAGATGGGACCAAACACATTCACTACGTTCAGAGTTTCCTGTAAAATGGATCCTGAATAATCAGATTTCTCCCTAATTTATCTTTAATAACTTCGGTGAAAGGAACAGATGGAAATGGAGCTGCATATATTTCCTCCTGCCACTTCCTACATAATTTCATATTTTCTGCCTCTAAGAGGAGGCTCTCTGGTAAAAAATACTATTTTAGAGTTTAAATCAGTGTTGTGTTCAAGACCACCTAACCCGAGACCAAGACAAGACCAACACCAGAGTGTATTGAGACCGAGACAAGATCAAGACTTTTAGGGTCCGAGACCAAGTCAAGACCAAGACCNCTCCATGCATATATTGCATTTATATGTTGCTCTGACTGAGTAAAGCTGACATCCAGACTCCTTGGACAATGACTATAATTGCAGAAGTCAGAAGTTGAGGTAAAGACACTGTCTGGATCTTTAGGCCAGGGTGAAGGTGAAGCAGTAGGAAGAGTCTCTGATATCAGAATATTCTACAGCAGAACCGTCTCTGTACCAGCAGCTGGTAAATGATCTCTTCTATGATCCAGGCTGGGTTCTGGGGAATTTTGTAGAACTTGTTTAATTAGGGCCCTGTTCCATTGACCTTGAAGTATCTGGAATACAAACATAAATGTCATGTAAACACAAGCTAGGCAGGTTATAAGCAGGTTTTTGTGAAAGTGAAATTACCACTGGGTCCTTTGGGAGAGTAAAAGATATCTGCTCTGTGCTGGACACAGCTGGGAAGAGGCCAGTGGGATCTCCTGCAACTGGCCCTTCTGCATCGTCACCATCCTGGTGAGAGGCAGAGCTCTCTGTGTTGATTAGCACATATAAATCTGAAAATATTGAATTCCTAAATTAGTGAATTCTCTAACAACCTTGAATTCTGAACTTATATCTGGGTATTTTTTTTTCATCCAATAATAACAATGATCATACTCCTCAGTTAAATTAAGAAAATCTGGAATAGACTCTTTTTATTTGAAATGAACAGGATTATGTCATTTGCATATAATGAAAGTTTGTTCTGCTTGTCTAACTGTAATGTCTGCTACAGTTTTATGGGACCTTCCAGATGTAGCAAGAGGCTTTAATGTAGTGGTTCTTCACGTTTTTTGAGGTACAGAACCCCCCAGTTTCATATGCGCATTCACTGAACCCTTCTGAAAAATACAATATCGCCTGCACTGCTGGAAACTTGAGCGGGGGGTGTTGCATGCTCCTCCGCAGCTCTGATTGGCTCAGCAATGTAATGTGATCCTCTGCAGCAAGTGATGGCAAAGCGGGGCGTCATCACGACTTTACACAGTGTCTTTACCTCCGCAGCAGAGGCTCCGCCGAATCCCTGAGACCGACTTATCGAACCCCTGGGGTTCGATCGAACCCAGGTTAAGAACCACTGGTTTAATGAAGGGGATACGGACATCCTTGATGACGTCCTCGTTTAATAACAATTCTTTTAAACGCATTTTTATTTAATGTTTCTGCAGCAGGATTTAAATATAGTAGGTTTATCCAAGTTTTAAACTTATTTCCTTAACCAAAACGATTTAAATGTTGAATAGATGGAGCCATTGGACTCGGTCCAACTCCTTCTCTGCATCCAGAGACAGAAGTTCCTGATTTAACACCATGAATAATGTGTAGAAGCTCCTCACTTTATGTTGACCCTGCCGACCCAAAACAAAGACATTCTGACCCCTGTGTATCACTGAAGGAAGTGAGTCTTGGAAGCGTATTGCTAATAATTTACAGAGTATTTTTAGGTCGGCGTTAAGCAAACTTACTATACTCACATTTATAGCTGGGCTTCTCTGGTTTGGTAGCACAAAGGTTAAAGCAGTTGTCATAGATTTTGGTTGGCCATCATTACAATACGCCTCCTGAAACGTCTCTAAGGCAGGACTGAGTTTTATAAAAGTCTATAGGGACCCATCAGGTCCAGCTTTCCTCTCTGACCCAGCTCTTCTTCTGTAGCTTCAGCTTCCAGTTGTTCTCTACAACCTTCATCTATCGAGGGAATAATTCACTTATTTAGAAATGAGTCGTGTTCCTGTATATCAGAGGTGTCTAGAGAATCAAACAGCCTTTCATAGTATTTTCTAACCTCTTCATTTATTTTGATTGGGTCTACTAAAGTTTCCCCTTAATTATTAATAATAGAGGTTATGTTTTTGCACTTCTAGTTGTTTATTGCCAAGAGTTTCCCGTTTTTCTCCTTGTTCTCAGAATGATTGATTTAATCTTAATAAACTGCTCTGTCTGCAGAATCTTCTTCACATCGTTTCTCAGTTTCTGTTTCTAAAAACTTGTTCTAGTAATTTAATCTTAGATTCGAGTTGCTGTCTGCTCTTGTGGTGTTCTTTTATTTTGACGAGGTGAAGCTGATTATATAACCTTTAAGCTTAAAAGCATCCAGTTTCATACAGGCTGTAGTTTGTGTTGTATTCATACTGAAACATCCGTCTGTCCTTTCTCCAACATACTGAAGGAATGTCTCATCTATCAGCCGTTTCTGGTGTAAAAACCATCTAGGAGGATCTTTCATCAGGCTGTCAGAATAAATTAGATTACAGGGATCTGACAGTAGAACGCTAATATAGCAACATTCAGTTATATTGGAGGGTAATTCTACTGGAACCAATAAATAGTCAAAAATGTTCCTGAATGGCCTGAGTAGATTATGTCAGCTGGTTTTAAATGTCTCCAGATATCCACCAGATTTAATTCTTTCATAAAATCAGGGATTGTTTCCCTACTTCTGGTGTGTTTGGTCAGATCCTGATCCCAGTCCAGACTGGTTCCAGAACTCAGGTCCAGAACTCGGGTCCAGTCGCCCCAGTGGATTTTCCTTGTCAGCGATGAAAGGGCAAGAAAAAATATTGGTATAGAAACATCATCATCATCATCATCATCATCATCATCATCACAGTTTCCTGTAAAATGGATCCTGAATAATCAGATTTCTCCCTAATTTATCTTTAATAACTTCGGTGAAAGGAACAGATTTATTAGTTTGGGTCTTTATTCTCCTGCTCTGGGTGGAAATGGAGCTGCATATATTTCCTCCTACCACTTCCTACATCATTTCATATTTTCTTCCTCCAACAGGAGGCTCTCTGGTAAAATAATGATTTAGAGTTTAAATCTTTCAGTTTGTTCATGACTTGTTTGTTTTTTTTGTTTTATGTAAACCTGTACAGTTCCAGGATGTGAATTTAATTTCCGTCTCCTGCATTATGTAAATTTAACCACAAAACAAAATGAAATAAAAATTTACATATTTTACACTTCTAGACACTCAAAGTACACAAAAAATGTATTTAAGGGTTAAAAATTGGATTTACATATGTTCAATTATAATTAATTTATGGTGGCATCAACTTTCTCTGTTCTTGCTGTGAATGTTATGTAACCTCTGTCAGTCTTGGACTGGATTCTCTTGTAATGAAGATTTTTAATGTCGATGGGATTTTCCTGATGAGATAAATACTATAAGAGGAAGAATAGATTTTTACTTAGAGCAAGAAGAAACTATTTTATCAGATAATGTTGATATACTGTGCAGTTTCTCTGAAGCCCCATGTTCACTATAAATCCTCTAGAGGGCGACACATCTCTGCCTCAAGACTGTTTGGAACAGGAACACCTGGGGAAAAAAACAGGAAACAGTTGAGAGAGAAACACTCACTGAGTAAACACCCTGAGGATGAACTCTGACCCCTGAGGATGAACTCCGACCCCTGCCTTCGTCTCCGACTGAAATTAAACTAACTCTGAACAAGGAGAGCAGAGAGAGAACTGAGCAACTAGACACTGGAACACAGACTGCTGCAGGAGGAAACAAGCAAATCAAAGTAAGTTCATAAAGTTTCTACAGGAGAGAAACTGACTTCCTGGTTTGACTTTCTGTCTGCTGTGGTTTCAGCTTCACTCTGAGACAAAATGGCTTCCAGATCAGACGATGATCTCTGCTGTCCGGTCTGTCTGGAAATATTTAAGGATCCGGTTCTTCTGTCATGTAGCCACAGCTTCTGTAAGGAATGTCTGCAGAAACACTGGAGAACAAGAACTGGTCGCTCATGTCCTGTTGGTAGGAAAAGATCAGCATCAGTTGCTCCTCCCTGTAATCTGGCTCTGAAGAATCTGTGTGAGTCTTTCCTACAGCAGAGAAACCAAAATGCTTCAGAGGGTCTCTGCTCTCTGCACTCTGAGAAACTCAAACTCTTCTGTCTGGACCATCAGCAGCCAGTGTGTCTCGTCTGCAGAGATTCAGAAAAACACACCAAGCACAGATTCAGAGCCATCGATGAAGCTGCTCAGCAACACAGGAAGAAACTTCAGGAAACTCTGGAGCCTTTAAAGGAGAAGCTGGAGCTCAGGAAGAAAGTTCAGGAGGAGTTTGATCAGACAGCAGAACACCTGGAGGTCCAGGCCCGACACACAGAGAGGCAGATTAGGGAGCAGTTTAAGCAGCTTCATCAGTTTCTAGCAGAGGAAGAGGAGGCCAGGCTGGCTGCACTGAGGGAGGAAGAGGAGCAGAAGAGAGGGATGATGAAGGAGAAGATGGAGGCTCTGAGCAGAGAGATAGCAGCTCTTTCAGACACAGTCAGAGCCACAGAGGAGGAGCTGAGAGCTGCAGACGTCTCATTCCTGCACAACTACAAGGCTGCAGTGGAAAGAGTCCAGCGCTGCCCCCTGCTGGAGGATCCACAGCTGCCCTCAGGAGCTCTGATAGACCAGGCCAAACATCTGGGCAACCTGGCCTTCAACATCTGGAGCAACATGGAGACCATGGTGACCTACACTCCTCTGGTTCTGGACCCAAACACGGCTGGTTCAAAAATACATCTGTCTGAAGATCTGACCAATGGGAGGAGAGGAGAGAAACAGCAGCTTCCTGATAATCCAGAGAGATTTAGTTACTACGCTGTTCTGAGTTCTGAAGGTTTTAACTCAGGGAACCACAGCTGGGATGTTGATGTTGGAGACAGTAAATACTGGAGACTTGGTGTGTTAGAAGAGTCTGTTAAGAGGAAGGGGGACATAGAGTCTGGATATTTGGTTCTACAGTTGTGTTCAGGTAAATACTCAGCATGGGGTCCACCAGCTCCTTCCACATTTCTCTCAGTCCAGAAGAATCTCCAGAGGATCAGAGTGAATCTGGACTGGGACAGAGGAAAACTGTCCTTCTCTGATCTGGATACTAACACACACATACACACCTTCACACACAAGATGTTTCCATACTTCTTCACTAATGATAAATTAACAATCCTACCGATGAAGATCTCAGTGATGAAGCAGCAGCTCTGATGATCTCAGCATGAAGAACAAAGTCCAAATAAAAACTTATTGATCAGATTGAAACTCTGAGTTTTAAAGAGGAAACTGGAGACGATCTGATCATCTGGAGACATCTTCATCTCTGACTTTTCAACTATTGTTTCCATAATAGTAGGTACCGGCAGTCATTTTTGTTTTCTTTAGATTTTTTGTGCTCTAAATGCATTTTTGCATTAAGTGTATTTCCAGAAAAGAGCAAAAAAAAAATTCCACCCACTATGCCTATGTCAGGATTTGAGGTTTTTCTGTGTGTTTCTCTAGTTGTCTGTATTCTTTGGATTCTCTGTGTGTCCCATCTGCCCCTTGATTGTTCCCAGGTGTGTCTTGTTCTGTGATTTCCCTCTGTGCATTAAATGCCACCTGTGTTTTTGTGTCTTTGTCAGATCCGTGTCAAACTGTGTGTTCCACGTTGACTTAAGTGACACGTTTCTTGTCTGCGTCTTCCGGTGTTCCTCGTTTGCCAGTACTACCAGTTAGTGAGTTTCGCTTTCCGCTCGACTGTTCTGTCTGGTTTGGAACTTTTTGTGGATTATTTTATTAAACTCATCATTTTCATCACTCCTTCTGGTTCCACGGCGTCTCCCTCACCACCTCTCACATCACTTCCTGACAGTGAAGTGCTTTACATCATTAAAAACAAAGTCATTTAACATGGAAACAAGTGCCATCATTAAATTTGTAATTGATGACATTTCAAATACAACTCTAAACAGGTGGGATTTTAGTCAAGATTTAAAGGCACTCAGTGTTTCAGCTGTTTTACAGTTTTCTGGAAGTTTGTTCCAAATTTGTGGTACATAGAAGCTGAGTGCTGCTTCTCCTCATTTGGTTCTGGGGATGCAGACCAGAGCCAGAAGACCTGAAGGGTATAGAAGGTTGGTACAGCAACAGCAGATCTTTAATGTAATGTGGTGCTGAACCGTTCAGTGATTTATAAACAGGGCTCAAATACATACTTTCTGAGGTGTATGCTAACATGTCTGTAGGAGCCATTTATCCTTTCCTATGTTTATCGCCACCAGGGGCCACATTTCATTTTGAGTTCTGAGTGTCTGATGGGGGATGGGTTATTTAAAGTCAAGCATGATTCTGTTCAGGTGTTGTCAATGGGAAGAGGCAGTTTTCTACTGTGCTTGGTTTAGATTGATGTCAAATTTATGTGGATCTAAATTGAAATGGTAGACAATGGACATTGTTCTGGCAATAAATGACTTTATTGTAAGTGAAACGGAAGATCGGCATCATGAATCTTAATTGAGCGCATGTAAAGCCAACACATTTCAGGAAAAACAACCAGTAGGCTAAAATATAGGATTTTAGCTGCTACATTTAGGTAGAAAACTTCCTCGTTTGGAAGATCCACCGATCCTTCTACATTGTGATTCCACAAAGCCGTAAAGTAACGCCATACAGAACCACGCTATTGGAGCCGCCGGACAAAGTGAACGCCGCACAGAACCGCAGAGGGACGATCGGGACACCTGACATCGGAACTAGAACTGCAGAGGACTGATCGACACTGGACGCTGGGAATGGAGCTGCATGGGTTGAGCTATTGAAGCCACTGAGAATCGAAGCAGCGGACATCAGGACGCAGATCAACTACACTGCTGCTGTACTGCATGATACATTTTCATTGTTAACAGTTTTATTGAGGGATCAGATCTGGACAATGAAACATTAGCAATACAAATTTGTCCTCATTTTTCTTATGTGAACATAAAATATAAAGACAATATGAAAACAAAACAGAAATGACATAAGCAAAAACACTTTCCCTAGGACTTGTATCTTATCACACCGAGGCTCAGATCAAATCCTCTTCAAATAGAGTTATCAATATATTGCCAAAAGGGTTGCCAAGTTTTTTTATTTTATTAAAAGAGTAAGAGTGGAGAAGCGTGGCTTCTTCCATATGGCATTTATCGCACAACGGGGATGTGTTAGGAAAAATTTTATGTAGTTTCACCTTACAATAATGGAGTCTGTGAATGATTTTAAATTGAATAAGACGGTGTCTGGAGTTAGCAGAGCACTTATGTATATTCTCTTGAGCGGCCTTCAAGAGTTCATCACTTATCTCGGTTCCCAATTCCTGTTCCCAGCCTGTTCTAAGGCCCTGCGTGGACGGCGAGGATCTGAGTAATAACATATTGTAAAACTGGGAGATTAGATGCCCTTCCCCACCACCCAATTTAAAGAGCTCATCAAATTCAGTAGGTATTATATTCTCTAAAGTGTGCGTGTGTTTTTTAACATATGCCCTGACCTGTAGGTATCTGAAATGATTGTGTTTATGGAGACCAAATTTGACCTGAAGTTGAGAGAAAGAGGCAAAATTACCATCCACCAACAGGTCACCAATAGTTCTGATGCCTAACTCTTTCCATTGTATGTAACCTGAATCTAAAGTGGAAGGGACGAATGAGGGATTCTTTGCTATTGGTAATAAGATGGACATAGACTTATTGCCAAATTGGGATTGTATCTGTTTCCAAGTACGTATAGTACTGTGGATGATGCAGTTATTGTTATATGCCGAGCGTCTATAGTTGTTGGTGACAAAATAAGAGCACCAATTTCATGAGGGCTGCAGTCTTCCTTTTCCATTATGATCCCTTTGGATTGTGTAACATTGCGATCTATCCAAATTGTAATAGTGCGAAGCGCATAAGAGTAATAGTAAAATAAAAAATTTGGGAGGGCCAGTCCACCCTCCGATTTGCCTTGCAAAGGTGAGCTTTACTAATTCGGTGCATTTTATAGTCCCATAGAAATGGAATGATTATAGAGTGAAGTTTATTAAAAAATGTCTTAGGTAAAAAGATAGGAATATTTTGAAACAGGTCAAGGATCTGAGGGAGAAAAACCATTTTAATTGCATTAATTCTTCCCACCAGGGAAATGGGAAGAGATCTCCAAAACAGAATATTATTTTGTAGTTTTATCATAAGGGGGGAGAAATTAGCTTCATACAGTGAATTAAAATCCCAAGTAATCTCTATGCCAAGGTAGGTGAACTTATTACTAGCAATTTTAAAAGGCATACTTTCCAAGATCGAAGAGTCTTTGAGCTTAATTGGCCTGCATGATACATATTCACTGGAAATGTTCTAGACCAGTGGTTCTTAACCTGGGTTCGATCGAACCCCAGGAGTTCGGTGAGTCGGTCTCAGGGGTTCGGCGGAGCCTCTGCCGCGGAGGTAAAGACACACTTGTGTAAAGTCGTGATGACGCCCCACTTTGTCATCACTTGCTGCAGAGGATCACGTTACATTGCTGAGCCAATCAGAGCTGCGGAGGAGCACTGATTGAAGGAGCTCCACTCTCAGCATGGATTTGAACTTGTGTCTTTATTTACTTCAGCAAAACTCACCGTTTTTACAAAATTCTGTAGCTTTCGGTGTACTTCTAAATCTGCTCCTTTGTCGCATCTTTTCGGGGTTGCTACTACCTCTAGTGGCGTGGGGGTGGTAACACAACTAATATAATTACTAAATCAGAATACCGCAAAGTCTTTATTATTTATTATAAACTTTTCATTCTCTTAAGAATGTAGAGCTAATTAAATGATCTAAACAAGACCTTAAAGTGGTTCCAGTTTCTCTCAATGGCCAACCTGTTGAAACTGTGACAATTTTTAAATACCTTGGGTCGTTCCTGGACAGTCAGCTCAACTTTGCTGGAAACACTGATTATGTTTTGAAGAACTGTTCTCAGAGACTCTACCTTTTAAGAGGACTTAGTGATTATGGGGTGACCCAACTAAACTCTAGTTGGGTCACCTCTATGTCTTGAATTTTGGGGGGAAAAAATCATATTAATCACTACAGAAGGGTTCAGTGAATGCGCATATAAAACTGGTGGGTTCGGTATCTTAAAAAAGGTTAAGAACAACTGACCTAGAGGGTGCCACAAGTCTGTCTTCAGACTGCAACTCCAACAGCAAACCTTGGAAAAAAGAAATTAAAATTTAAAATGATAATGTCTCACTAACGAGACCCTCCAGGTCACAGAGCATTCCACTCCACTCCGTTCGGCCATTTTTGTAGTCCAAGGCCATCTCTGGGGGGTCCACTGACTATGAAAAATTCCCCCACAGAGTAAGAAAACTTTCATCCACACGATATATAAATACAGATTAAATGAAATTTGCACATGTAATTTGTAGACGATTCCCAATGCATGCTACACAAATCACAGCCAGACATTAACCTCTAACTGACACAATTATAAGATTTACAATGAGTACATAGCGTCACACAGCTCACAATTACAATTTCTAAAATATTTTATATATCAGGGGTATTCAAGAAAACTGTGAGGAGGTCCAGTTCAAAGAAATTTCCTCAAGCAGAGGTCCGCAATATCGTCTATTTGCAGTATGACAATATCGGAATACATGGTGTTAAGAAAAATAATAATACAGGTTAAAATAATTTCATAGAAGTTTATTAGCACTGAAACACAGGATAACATTGTGTGGCTGCAGTTTAAATTAAAAATAACTAAATTATGTAATCAAAAATAAAGAAAGTGCTTAAGAAAAAATAGCAGCTTCAGTTTCCTTTTGATTGAACAATCTCAATATTTCTGCTCAATAAAACAACTCTCAAAACACCTGAACTATTTCTCTTACAGATTTCTCTTACATCTGTCTTCCCCCAATTTCCCTTGCTCAGTGTGAGAATTGAGCTTTGGCTTGCCCTGCCAACATTTTAAATCTGGGCTTGAAGGAGGTCAGGGCCATTCTCATGCACATGTGCAGATGCTCATTGGTGAGCTTGGAACGATATTTTGTCACAGAGCTCATCTTTTTCTTTACCATCAAGTAACGCCTCTGCTATTTCAGTCATGCACTCTTTGACAATACTTGCATCTGTAAAGGGCTTTTTGTGTTTCCCTAAAACCCAAGCAACACGGAGGGAACATTCATTAGCACGCTGTTGTGCGCTGAAAGCACGGCTTAATACCCTGGTGGACTGATCATATTGGGCAGTGAGACTTCGAATTTTCTGCGTCCGGAGTTCGGACTTAGGGGGGTATGATTGGTCAAATGCTTTGTGCTTAGTCTCATAGTGACGCTTGACATTGGCACTTTTAATAAGTGCCACGGTTTCGGAGCATATGAGGCACACTGGTTTCGTGCTCGCGGGTGGAAGAATGAACATGTATGCATCAGTCCATTCCGTGTTGGGACGCTCGATTTTCGGCATCTGCTTTTCTCTTTTTAGAAAGCGCCATAGTGTTTGCACCTCTTCTGACTGTAATTCACGCCCTGTCTTCCTGTATCACCTGCGTTTCTCGCTTCAATCGCTTTTCACTCGCCTTTCACCTCCTCTTCCTTATATCACACTGCCTGGATGTCTGTGCCTGGCTACAAACCTCTGCTTCGGCTTGCTCATACAACTCGCTCTGAGTTCAAGCTGGCGATTTGATTCGCTAGTTGAACCACGTGGTTAGTATGACTCGCACGCGATTGGTTTGTAGCTTCCAATCCTTGCTCAGTGCAGTGCTGGTAAAAGCACTTGTGTCAGATAGGGAAAAAAATAAATGCTCCGGTTTAAAATTAATTCTCCCGTCAAAATTAACAAATATTTTAACAATTTATTCCAGGTCCGGATGGGATGGCATATGGGTCCGTATCCGGACCGAGGTCCGTTGGTTGCGGACCACGGTTATATATCATGGAAACTGTTATTTGTTTAACAACTGCTTTTTGTATATTTGATTTTCAAATCTACAACTGAAGCTACAAACTGTGAAATGCTCTCTCTCATTGGATGAGATTTTGTTGGTTTTCATTACAAATTGATTAATTTCTTTAGCAAAGCATGAGGTTTTGCATCCCAAATGTAAGAATCTATTTTTAACAATAGATCAAAATAGATTGGGTATGTGGGTTTTCATAGTCTGAAGAAAGGTTGTAAAAAAATCTGTAATTGTTAAATGTTTAGACTGACTGTGTTCAGGACGGGTACTGGTGCCTGTCTCCAGCTGTTAACTTGCGAGAGGCAGGGGCACCCTGGACAGTTCGCCAGTCTATCGAAGGGCAACAGAGAGACAGACAGGACAAACAACCATGCACGCACACTCACAGCTAAGCATAATTTATACAGACCAGTAGGTTAATGTGTCTAACCTACTGTTTATTATCTGCTCAAGCAGTTGCTTTGCTGGGTGAACCTCATGTTTCAGATCATCAAAATCTGACTCAAAGGCAAGGCACAAGCAATCAGAGGCTCCTCAAGAAAATTTCAGTTTTGGGGTGCAGAGACTGCACATCTTGCATGATCTCAAAACTTTTCTTTGAAAAATGCATCTTTAACTTAACTATGAGACAGTCAAGCACCTGACTAAAGAGTGATCTGGGGAAGCCCTCACCATCACACTTTCTCTGTCCTACAGTGCTCTTTACCAGTGAGTCAAGAAACTTGGAGCTTATTCTTGGATGTCTTTTGTCAGTTTGTACACTGATTTTGGTCTTCTCAGCAAGCTCCTCAATCTCTTTCCACAGTTCAATGTATTTCTCATTTCTGTGGTCCTGGAAAGTGTCTAAGAGCGCATACTAGATCTACTGCCCTTGCTAGATTGAGAGTGATGTACTAAAGCAAATCAGAAAGACATTTGGCATCATCAAGCACTTTTTCACCAAAAGACCTAAGAATTGCACGTCTATTTGAAGAAGCAGATTCCTCGCCTCCTCTAATCTTTCACCATTTCTCTCAAGTGCAAGATACTGCAACAATCTCAGAAATGCTGGAAGTCTGCCTCTCAGAGTATAGCATGTACCTGCATGCCCACCTTGTATCTGTAAGTGCCTGGAGCTCCCTTGGCTGTTCTGCTGGATACAACTCTTTCTGTACAGGAAGCCACCTCAGATGAACACAAGAGCCACACACAGTTATATAGCTGCTGCAGGAGTACAAAAAAGTCAACAACCTCAGGGACTGCTTTGGTAGCATCAAAAAGAACTAAATTCAAGCAACATCCATTACAATGAACGTAAAAGGCAATCTGGCATTGCATTAAATTATGAAACCTTCCCACTCATGACCGATGAATCATCATAACCTCGTCCCACAAGGTTATTTCTGTAGTCCAGACTACATGTTCGTCTGTAGTCCAGACCATGTTCCTCAAGACAGTTAATGATCATTACACTAAGACCTGCTACATTAAGGCTTTCAGCAGTCTGGAAACAGGAAGATTTCATGGAAGACACCATTGTAATGATATTGTACAACCATGGACATTTGCTCCTATTTATGCAAGTCTTTGGTTTTGTCTGCAATAACACTGAATACTTCATATTTCTTTACTTCTTTTATGAATCAGTCTGTACCATCTCTGCTAAGCCCTGAAGAATGTCATTTTGGATTTGATGACTTGTTGTAGGTAAGGATCTACTTTTGAACTTGAGGCTGGTGGGATATTCACAATGGCCACTGCGTGTCGATCAGGACAAAGTGTAGATGGGATTTCTTCACAATCTGTCTTTATTGAGTAGTTACAGCAGTGGTACAGGTGTGCAGCAGAAGGTAGGCTTGGAGTTGGAGATGTGGTCGAAATCTTAACAGAAATAAGCCCACATTAATTCACCTCACACATTTATCTAATACAAGTGGCAGCAGTGACTCTTGCTGGCCACAAACTGACCACACGTTCATCAAATGCTACGACCGATAGCTAAAGAGATTTACCCACATGAACAGGGTTGCCACCTTTCAGAAATAAAAATAAGGGGCGCCCACCACGGCATGTCGCTCTACTCTCATGTGGTGGGATGTCCGCTGCAGTGATGGACATTATTTTATGGCAGTGTTTTTGTCATTAAACATGATCCATAGAGCAACCATTAATGTACAGAGGACAGTTAGAGTACCCCAAAATTGTACTCCAATCAGAGTAGTATAGTTTAAATACGTTTAATTAAGCAAGTGTAAAAAGTATTTGGTAAACTACTCAAGTACTGAGTAACAAATCATAACACCTGATTTAATATTCACAATGTATCCTCAGCCAAAAATATAACAGTTATGTGAAAATTCTGGTATCTTAAATAATCTTACCAGAGTAATTTATACAAAAAAGGAGTTAGGTTTGGAGGCTGGTTCTACACAAAATTCACCACGAGGGCCAACGTAGTCAGTGTTTTTTGAAACAAACCCAGAGCAATATTTCATCATTTGATACAAGTGAGCCAAAGAGCCACAACGGTCTCCAGAGATCAAGGTTGCAGATCTCTGACAGATGGAAAGTGTGATCTGTTAATGCACAGCAGTCAGCCGCGCCCCTAACTCCTCCCAACTCTGGCAGACTAACTACTGACCAGTTCTCCGTCTCACGGGTCCGAAAAGACTCTAATTCCCGGGTATTACCACAGATAAGAATTTAGAGAACTTTTATTTAAGCTGGGAGCGGAGGTGATTCGTCCAAGTTCTAACTACCTTCATCCAGACGTTATGCCCCGCTTCAGTTCATAACCCAGACATCGGAGTAGCCCCGCCGATGTCCGAACTCATGAACCACACCTGTTCACGGCAGCTCACCCCCCGATTATTAACGTGCACTTGGTAACCGACTTGGATACTTTTAGCGACTAGGAATAAGTCCCAGGGACATTATTTATCTGAACTAAAGAACGTACGAAGCCACCCTAAGTTACTAGAACCATAAACATTGATTTTACAATGATCAGAGAAATTAAATCTAGATGACTCAATTAATTTAACTGTCCACAACATCAAATTAGACTTTAGTAATTTTATTAGCAGGCTTTAGCAGGGGAAAAGACATACAGCATTTCAATAAAGAATTAAGAAATTAAAAACTTTAAAGAATCATCAGAAATTACTCCTACTTCTAACCCTACACTGTGTCTTAATCTAAATAGAGACTTTGGGGGGAGGCAGTGACTCAAACCCAGATGCAGAGACGATCTTGGCAGCAGAAACTTTAACGTCCATGGATGGAGTCCTGTCTTTGTCTTGACAGAATCCTTTCAGAATAAATCCAAAATTGAACTGGTGAGAATCCTCAACGAACTCAGTTCTTTATCCACAAAAGATCTTGGTATATTCCCCATGTCCACTGCAGCATCGATGTAAACCTTTGGGTTGAGCACAGGGCCGCAGTCGAATCAGAGTCCCGGGTTGTGGGTAAACGGATCTTGTTCCTTCCTTAGGCAGCGAGCAGTCGTCCCGGGGTTTCATCACTCAGGCCTCCGCTGACTCTGCTTCTCCATTTGCTCGACTCGAACGCTGCGGAACAAAGAACCTCGATCCTCCTGTCTGGTGTCTTTTTATTCTTATCAGCGGCCACACACTTTCTTTCCTCATGGACGTTTTTACTTGACGTCAACTGTTCTTTAGTTAGCCTCAGACTACAGATGAACTTTATTTCTCCTGAGCTGCACTTTCAGTTCCCTGTCTGAATTCTGCACCTGTTTCCTCCGTACTGACTGCTTGGACAGATGATCTCATATCCATCACCATCTTGGAGACATGATGTCTGTACTAATGACCTAATGCCTTGGTCACCTCTGCTCTCCTTTCGGTTCCTCTTTCTCCCTGACCTTTCACCTACCATCTACCTCCAACACAACATCAGTGACCTTTAGTTACAGTGAAACATTTCACCACATTTCAAGTTCAATGTCAAAATCACATTTATAACCTTTTAGTTTCTCTGATTTAGCATTCATTTATAATTTTACAATAACCATAACTTATTAGTTACCCTTATTATAATCATGATGTGAGTTATTACAGACATTTCTGAAAAGAAACCAAGAATAATTCATTATTCTAATTATTTGACTCCAAAGTTAGTTACTTGTTTCATCTGTAAGTACTTCCATAAGTTTAAGAGTAAGGGTTAAATATTATTATAATCAAACCAACATCAACCATCGGTTAAACCAATATTAATTATTAGTTTAATCATAAGTTATCATTTTTAATGTAAGTATTTTACTCTGGGTTTTATCCAATTACTCAAAATGTTTAGATTTTATTCTTTAAACCTTTAATGCTCTAAATGAGCAATCTGAACTATTTTTAATCACTGCAGGCTGGAAACTTCCTCCTTTTTCATGAAACCTGCTTTTCCTGTTGCATAACTCTCTTTCTGTCTGATTATGATTTTTTATGATTATATAGAAAAAAGTAGAATTAAAGCAAAGTTTGCAGGACACTATAACAACACACACAACCAGACTAATTTTATTATTGTCTGACTGTCCTGTTGGGTCTTGATGTCCCCTGTGTAATCAGTTTTA
>NW_006800428.1:305688-314333 GCF_000485575.1 Poecilia formosa
TGTCGGAGGCATCAGAAGTTGTCCAGGTCCTGGGAGGAAACTGTTGATCCTTCCCCTTCCAGGTGTTCAATGCTTTGTTGCACGGTTGATCTTGATGGTTGTCTATGATGCGACTCCTTCCTCACGACTTCAGTCCCTTTTCCAGTTTAATCCATCCGTTTGTGACAGGAGTTCTTCTTTAGCGCTGTTCAATTTCCTCAGGGCTCTTCCTGTCCACAACCCCGAGGGTGTTCTTCTGATCACAACCACCCCTTTTATCGTGGCCAGTTCGACGTAGGGTGGAATGTTACTTGGTCCGCTGGCCATCACCGGCTTCTGGTTACTTTAGTTAGGAACTGGCTTCAATTGCTCAACTCCTTGGATCCCCAGAGCGCTGCACACTTGCTCCAGCATGCCGACAACACTGCTGCCGTTCGCTCTCCTGGCTGCCTTCATGATGACGAATCCCGACATAGCATCCACAATCACTAGGAGGTATCTCTCACCTTTCCTCCCATTCACCTCCATGGGGCCAGCCACATCCATGCAGATTGAGCCCCAGGGGACGGTGCTTTTGATTGTCAATCCCTCCATACGCTGCCCTCGGCGGCCTGCGTTGTATTGACCACACACCTCGCAGCCCCTCAGCACGCGTTGGACCTCTCTCACCAGGATCCACAGGTCTTGTTCCACCAGCTCCTCACGTGTAGGTCGCACGCCTGCATGTCCTAAGGCCTCATGCACGCTTCGCACGACCTCCTCCACGTGCTCTCTTGGGACCTCCCGTCCTCTGGGAGTTCTGTCCCACTTCTCGATTCCGACAAAGACCACCTTTCTTGATCCACTTTTCTTGCTCACTCCCACTGGATGCCGAACCACCACAAGACAGGTCCCATAGTTGTAGCGGGTGCAGTTGTAGTGGTCTTTCATCTGCAGCATTGTCTTCAGGTGTTCTTTCAGTTGTTCTTGATTGGTGCCATAATGGTACTGATGAAACATCCTTTGGTTCACTTGAGTCCATGTCTCGAATCCCTCTCTACACAGCATCACTCTCACTGGGGCTGACTGGAGCAGGGACCTAGACAGGGATTGTTCTCCTGCTTTTCTCTGGCTTTGCCCTCCTGGGCCTTGATCATCACTTCCTCGTGGGATGGCTTCCATCTGCTGGACGTACGAATGCGCGTCGTCCTCCTCATTCTCCATGTTGTCTTTGTCCTCGAGTTGCCTGACCCCAAAGCCTCTCTAGGGCCCTTAGAGCAGGGATGGGTTCAAGCTACTTTGGCTACTAGCTGCACTGTTTGGACGTGGTCACTGTCCACAGTGAGCTCTCCTCACCCACACGCCGTGCAGTTACTGTGAGGGTGGTGACTGAGGCCTTTCAGTCACCCACAACTCCACTCCTGTAGAGCTGCTACTCTAAGTAGGCTGCCTCGGATCTCTTCTCCTATAGCCCACCTACTTTCTTAGGGCTACGCCTCTTCTAAAGGTCGCCGCCCCACGTTGGGCGCCAAAATTGTTAATGCACAGCAGTCAGCCGCGCCCCTAACTCCTCCCAACTCTGGCAGACTAACTACTGACCAGCTCTCCGTCTCACGGGTCCGAAAAGACTCTAATTCCCGGGTATTACCGCAGATAAGAATTTAGAGAACTTTTATTTAAGGTCTGAGCTCGACTTTTCTCGACAGATCCTATACAGCAGTTAAAAGTGCAGCACTATATTTTTTAATTCAGCGCAGGGGGAGTTGACCTGTCAGATAAGGCTTCTGCATGTTGGTGTCCCACTAAATCCTGAATATGCCCAATTTGGATTGTCTTGGCCCTTTTATCGCAGCCTGTGGGGTTTTCCCTGACTGGGAACGAGAACACAACCTGCTGAATGTGACAGGTAGCCAATCAGAAAACGTGGTGACGTCAGAACAGAGGGGAATCCCAAACAGCTGACATGTCGCGCAACTGAGAGTCCAGTGGATATCAGAGATGATGGAAATGTTTATTATTACATGTAAAGATCATTATTATATATGTTTATTATGTTTATTCAGTTAAAAATGTTAACTATGAAAAACCGTAGTCGCCTCCAAATCATAGTGCAGCAAATAGAGCGGCTGCTCCCGCTGTCTTTTATCCACCGCCTTTTCTTTTTGTTTCTTTTATCTCTTAAAATGACTCCACAAACTGTCACTATTGCTTCTACATCATCATCCGTGTTTGGTTATTCTAAATTCCCGTTTGCTATGTTGGAGGTTTTACTGGATTATCCTCTGGAATCGCGATGTTTGTGACTGGAATCGGTTCGTGTTGCTCCTGCCTTGGACACACGAACCGATCGAACCTGTTGTACTTTTATCAGCTCTGTGGTCACAGAGTTTGGAGAATCGGCCGACATCCTTAAATCTTGCCGTCTAAACCAGACTTAAGACTCACAGCTCTACTCATCTCCTCTCGACCACTGCCCAAACGCTCTCTGACTCTGGTCGCTATGGTAACATTTACATATCCCTTCAAAATAAGATACAGATGCGCCACAAAAACGAACATTTTACTTTCGTGAAAATTTTAACTCACGATAATGACTAACGGAGCCCTGAGCTTGTTTCTCTGCAACGAGACGGTTCCTTCTGGGAGTGATGGAGACAATAACACCCAAAGTGTTGCTTATATCCACAGCCTGCTTGGTCTCTACAGGTGAAGCAGTTTGAAGCTTCATTGCCTCATTAGCAGCCGGTCGCCGCATGTTACACAGAGCGGCTTGTAATGTTTGACTCACCTGCCGGTCCGGGGTAAATCCATCCTCCTGTCTCTTCTCTGGGCCTTCTCCCCTTTGCTAAGAAACTTTCCAAAGGCATCTGATCCGTTTCTTACTCATTTTGCTGTTTGTGGCTCAGCGTTGGCACGCAAGTAACTGAGAGAATCCGGTTAAATGATTTTCAAAATAAAAGATCCTCCAGACTCGAATAATACATAAAACGGAAATATTTAATTATTTCTTGCGCGGCCCGGTACCAATTAGTCCACGGACCGGTACCGGTCCGCGGCCCGGGGGTTTATGGACAGAATTTCTAGGTGCAGCCAAGGTGTTGAGGGGATCCGTTTTGGTGGCCTTAGGATCGCATCTCTGCTTTTTGCAGATGATGTGGTCCTATTGGCTTCATCTAGTCGTGATCTGCGGCTCTCACTGGAGCGGTTCGCAGCCGAGTGTGAAGCGGCCGGGATGAGGATCAGTGCTCAAAATCCGAGGCCATGGTCTTGGGCCGGAAAAGGGTAGAGTGCCTTCTCCGGGTCAGGGGGGTCGTCCTGCCTCAAGTGGAGGAGTTTAAGTATCTGGGGATCTTGTTCACGAATGAGGGAAGAAGGGAGCGGGAGATCGACAGGCAGATTGGTGCAGCCTCTGCTGTGAAGCGGGCGCTGTACCGGTCCGTCGTGGTGAAAAGAGAGCTGAGTCAAGAAGCAAAGCTCTCGATTTACCGGTTGATCTACGTTCCCACCCTCATCTATGGTCATGAGCTTTGGGTCATGACAGAGAGAACGAGATCATGAATACAAGTGGCTGAAATAAGTTTCCTCTGCAGGGTGGCTGGGCTCTCCCTTAGAGATAGGGTGAGAAGCTGGGTCATCCGGGAGGGACTCAGAATAGAGCTGCTGCTCCTCCAAGTCGAGAGGAGCCAGTTGAGGCTCGGGCATCTGGTCAGGATGCCTCCTGGACGCCTCCCTGGTGAGGTGTTCCAGGCATGTCCCACCAGGAGGAGGCCCCAGGGAAGACCCAGGACATGCTGGAGGGACTATGTCTCTCGGCTGGCCTGGGAACACCTGGGGGTTCCCCCGGAGGAGCTGGAAGAAGTGGCTGGGGAGAGGGAAGTCTGGGCCTCCCTTGTGAAGCTGCTGCCCCCGCGACCCGACCCCGGATGAAGAGGAAGAAAATGGATGGATGGATGGATGGATGGATGGATGGATGGATTAAATGATCCAATATGGCCAAAGAGTACTCAGACTCCTGATGACCCTATTGAGGGATAATCTGAATTTCAGTCAAAAGAAGCACATCTGATATTGTTTCAACATACCAATTTCTTTCCACCACTGTTTTCTGGTTTGCATTTATAGAATTTAGCATCATTGTATTTACTTCATCAGCCATTTTATATTGACTCCATGCATATACGTTGCTCTGACTTTAAGTGAAGCTTAAATCCAGACTCCTTGGACAATGCCTTTTTCCAATTGCAGAAGCCAGAAGTTGAGGTAAAGACACTGTCTGGCACATTAGGCCAGGAAAATGCCTACAGCTTAAGCATTAGGAAGAGTCTTTTATAACAGAATATACTAACCCAGAACTGTCTTTGTACCTGGAGCTGGTAAATGATGTAAACGAAAATTAGGCAGGTAGTAAGCATGTTTTCGTGTAAGTGAAATGACCACTGGATCCTTTTAGGAGAGCAAAAGCAGTGCTGGACAGTGGGATCTCCTGCAACTCACCCTTCTGGGTCGTCAATGTCCTGGTCAGAGACAGAGCTCTGTGTTTTCAGATTCCTCCTTTCATGGAACTGCATTGTAAAAAAAGTATATTAACATCATTCTAACAATTTAGGATACTCATTAGCAGTAGTCAACATTTCAACATAACCTAAAATGATCTGCTTAAAGAGGTGTCTATTATAGTAACACTGTCAGCTTAATTCTCGTAACTTCTACAATTAGCTGAACAACCAAAAATGATCTTCTGACAGAGCTCAAAGTGAATTTAATTTTTTTTATTCCTAAACTACTGTAAAACTTACCTTTGGAGTCAGATTGTTGATTATCTTGAAGTCAAATCGACTGTATTTATCTTAGCTGTAAAATATTTCTCTATCACCTCTTTGGGGTTGCCTCCACTTCTTCTGTTGGTTCATTTTTGCTGTGTCCAAATGACATATCACAAAAAACTTGAACAGTGCCCTCTGCTGTTCTTAAGCATGTAACAGTCCCAAGTTCCACCTACTATATTCTGCTTTTAGTTTTGCATTATGTAAACATAAGCTGAGGTGTGAAGAGCATCAAGAAATTTGACTTAAGCAAGGGTCCTTCCTTACCGTTTCCCCTAATCTTTCTCTTTTACACTTCATAGTTTAAATTAATTTTTTAATTTTGGCCTGGATTTTCTTGTAAAGAAGATTTTTAATACTGATGGGATGCTCCTGATGAAATCAATGTTAAATTAAAAAAAAACTGATGAGGTTTTTAGGGTGGGTGAGCCATCTTTTGTGACAGTCAGTGCATTGGAGAGAAGAGTAAACACATCAGTGAATAAAGACATTTAAGTTTTCCAATTAGTGAAGATCCTGGAAGAGATTTATAACAGGAAAAATATATTTTTACTTAAAGCAGGAACAAACCAGTTTATCAAAAAAAAAGTTGATATACTATACAGATTTTCTAAAGGCTCATTGACTGGAAATCCTCCAGACGGCGCCACATCTCTGCCTCAAGACTGCAATTTCCACAGGAACTCTTGGAAAAAAAATTAACAGGAAACAGAGAAAACAACTCATTAGGTAAACACCCAGAGAGTAACCTTTACACCTGAGGATGACCTTTACACCTGCCTTTGTCAACGACTCAAATCAACACTGAACAAGGAGAACAGAGCGAGATCTGAGCAACTACACGCTGAAACACAGACTGCTGCAGGAGGAAAAACAAGAAAACCAAAGTGAACGTGAGTTCAGAAAGTTTCTACAGGAGAGAAACTGACTTCCTGGTTTAATTTTCTGTCTGCTGTGATTTCAGCTTCACTCTGAGACAAAATGGCTTCCAGATCAGACGATGATCTCTGCTGTCCGGTCTGTCTGGATATATTTAAGGATCCGGTTATTCTGTCATGTAGCCACAGCTTCTGTAAGGAGTGTCTGCAGAAATACTGGGGAGAGAAACCAGGAAGAGAGTGTCCAGTTTGTAAAAGGAGATCTTCCAATGATTTTCTACCTCCTAATCTGGCTCTGAAGAATCTGTGTGAGTCTTTCCTACAGCAGAGAAACCAAAAAGCTTCAGAGGGTCTCTGCTCTCTGCACTCTGAGAAACTCAAACTCTTCTGTCTGGACCATCAGCAGCCAGTTTGTCTCGTCTGCAGTCATTCAGATTTACACAAAAACCATAAATGTAAACCCATTGATGAAGCTGCTCAGCAACACAAGAAGGACCTTCAGGAAACTCTGGAGCCTTTAAAGGAGAAGCTGGAGCTCAAGAAGAAAGTTCAGGAGGAGTTTAATCAGACAGCAGAACACCTGGAGGTCCAGGCCCGACACACAGAGAGGCAGATTAGGGAGCAGTTTAAGCAGCTTCATCAGTTTCTAGCAGAGGAAGAGGAGGCCAGGCTGGCTGCACTGAGGGAGGAAGAGGAGCAGAAGAGAGGGATGATGAAGGAGAAGATGGAGGCTCTGAGCAGAGAGATAGCAGCTCTTTCAGACACAGTCAGAGCCACAGAGGAGGAGCTGAGAGCTGCAGACGTCTCATTCCTGCACAACTACAAGGCTGCAGTGGAAAGAGTCCAGCGCTGCCCCCTGCTGGAGGATCCACAGCTGCCCTCAGGAGCTCTGATAGACCAGGCCAAACATCTGGGCAACCTGGCCTTCAACATCTGGAGCAACATGGAGACCATGGTGACCTACACTCCTCTGGTTCTGGACCCAAACACGGCTAGTCCATACCTCCATCTGTCTGAAGATCTGACCAATGGGAGGGGAGGAGAGGAACAGCAGCTTCCTGATAATCCAGAGAGGTTTGATAATTCCTGGTTCTCTGTTCTGAGTTCTGAAGGTTTTAACTCAGGGAACCACAGCTGGGATGTTGAAGTTGGAGACAGTTCATACTGGAGACTTGGTGTGTTAGAAGAGTCTGTTCAGAGGAAGGGAGGTATAGGGTCTGGATTGTTGTTTATACTGTTCTATTCAGGTGAATACTCAGCATATTCTCCATCAGCTCCTCTCACAGATCTCTCAGTCCAGAAGAATCTCCAGAGGATCAGAGTGAATCTGGACTGGGACAGAGGAAAACTGTCCTTCTCTGATCTGGATACTAACACACACATACACACCTTCACACACACCTTCACTGATAAGATGTTTCCGTATTTCTATAGTAATAAAACAGTAAAGATACTGCCAATGAAGATCTCAAAGTCCATATAAAAACTTATTGATCAGATTGAAACTGATCAATAAGAGGAAACTGGAGACGATCTGATCATCTGGAAACTTCTTCATCTCTGACTTTTCAACTATTGTTTCCATTATAGCAGAAATTAATGTCTATATGTTCAATTGAACACAGTCAATTTTGTGCTGCTTAGTGATAAAACTGAACTATTGAATGCATCTGAAATGGCCTGTTCAATCATTTCTACATTTCTTTTGTGTTTGTGTTTGACTATTTTTGGAAAGCCCGAAAATCTGAATGTTTCGAGTGTCAATATTTCACTTTTGATTCTTTAGTCTGAGTTCAGGATGTGTTTTTAATCAATTTGGAGTGAGAAGTATTGATTTTTATTGTACATATCTGGATAATCATTTCAGTTTTTAGCAAACAAATGTATAATAATATTGTGAAGTTTATGAAATTTGTCAGCAATATTTATTAAAAATCAGAAGCTACAAGTTGTGGTTTTTGTCTGCATTGTTTTTATTAAATAAGTAAATAAACAAACACAATATAGTAGCATCTACAGATTTATACAAACACACAGTTGTAAAAATATCTCCATGTATATTTATCCCCCTAACACAGTAATTTGCTGAAAACAATGTCTCACTCAGTTCAATTTAAAAATGAGAATGTCTTTGTTGACCTTTAATCCAGGACTTCTTCATGTTTAACATTTTAAATTCAGATTTCGTCTTCAGATCAGTCGACAGGAAATTCCAGTTTTGTTTTGTCAGAAATCAGACTGACCAAATGAAGTCCTGCAGAGAGGAGATTAATGGTTCTGATCTCTGGTGATTGTGTTGGTACGTTGTCTCTGAATCAATGAACTAATCGCCTCAGGAACTGGATTATTGATACGTCTGGATATTATTGGGAGAAAACATAAATTACTAAAGCTTTCAAAGCTCTGAAGCTTCAGTTTCTCCAGAATACAGCAGAGATGAATCAGATCGGCTTTTGGTCCATAACTATTAACTCTTGTTCTGATGGATGGATGGTGCACTGAGTGCTGCATGTTGTTGTTCGTTATGCATTGATTGTTTGGAAGAGCTCCTACTCTGCTGCTTTACTGTACTGTACAATATACATATTCACTGGAAATCCTCTATAGGGCGCCACATATGTCTCGAGACATTTATGCGGGATTCAGAGAGAGCGTTTATTCAGAGGCTATTGATAGAGTGATCATCCTGGATCTCTGAGCAGAACTTGTCCAGCCTTAAAGAAGGAGCTGTGCGTTAACAGAGCAGCTGGAGCTGCTGCAGGTCAGACAGTCGTCCTTCAGTCGAGTTGTGCCAACTTTGTGAATGCGCCTTTATGAAAGCGTCTCCACTCTGTAAATGTGCAACTTATATGAGTTAATGTGCCTAATAAATGCAGTGGCACTTTGGCCTGGCTCAACACGATTCCTCCATTTAGAGGTTACCTTAGGTGCCCTGAAATGCTCCTTTTAAATCAAATATATATATATATATATATATATATATATA
>NW_006800428.1:315429-316752 GCF_000485575.1 Poecilia formosa
TTTCTTCAACTTATACGGGGTCGGGTCACGGGGGCAGCAGCTTAAGAAGGGAGGCCCAGACTTCGCTCTCCCCAGCAACTTCGTCCAGCTCCTCCGGGGGAACCCTAAGGCATTCCCAGGCCAGCCAAGAGACAAAGTCCCTCCAGCGTGTCCTGGGTCTTCCCCGGGGCCTCCTCCCTGTGGGACGTGCCCGGAACACCTCACCAGGGAGGCGTCCAGGAGGCATCCTGACCAGATGCCCGAGCCTCAACTGGCTCCTTTCGATGTGGAGGAGCAGCGGCTCCACTCTGAGTCCCTCCCGGATGACCGAGCTTCTTACCCTATCTCTAAGGGAGAGCCCAGCAACCCTGCAGAGGAAACTTATTTCGGCCGCTTGTATCCGTGATCTCGTTTATTCGGTCATGACCCACAGTTCATGACCATAGATGAGGGTGGGAACGTAGATCGACCGGTAAATCGAGAGCTTCGCTTTTTGACTCAGCTCTCTCTTCACCACAACGGATCAGTACATCGCCTGCTTTACGGCAGACGCTGCACCAGTCTGCCTGTCGATCTCCCGCTCCCTTCTTCCCCCATTCGTGAACAAGATCTCCAGATACTTAAACTCCTCCACTTGAGGCAGGACGACCCCCCCAACCCGGAGAAGGCTCTCTACCCTTTTCCGGCTCAAGACCATGGCCTCCGATTTGGAGGCACTGAGCCTCATCCCGGCCGCTTCACACTCAGCCGCGAACCGCTCCAGCGAGAGCTGCAGATCACGTTCTGATGAAGCCAACAGGACCACATCATCCGCAAAAAGCAGAGATGCAATCCTTAAGCCACCAAAACGGATCCCCTCAACACCTTGGCTGCACCTAGAAATTCTGTCCATGAAAGTAAATAACAGAATCAGTGACAAAGGGCAGCCTTGGTGGAGTCCAACTCTCACCGGAAACAAGCCTGACTTACTGCCGGCAATGCGGACCAGACTCTGACACCGGTCATAAAGGGACCTGACAGCCGGTATCAAAGGGCCTGGTACCCCATACTCCTGGAGAACCCACCATAAGGCCCCCCTGGGGACACAGTCGAACGCCTTCTCCAAGTCCACAAAACACATGTAGACTGGTTGGGTGAACTTCCATGCACCCTCCAGGACCCTGATGAGGGTGTAGAGCTGGTCCAGTGTTCCACGACCAGGACGAAAACCACACTGCTCTTCCTGAATCCGAGATTGGACTAACCAACACACCCTCCTCTCCAGGACCCCTGAATAGACCTTACCAGGGAGGCTTAAGAGTGTGACCCCCGTGTAATTGGAGCACATCCTCCGGTCCCCCTTTT
>NW_006800428.1:318033-337733 GCF_000485575.1 Poecilia formosa
CAAGCTGTGCGTCAAAAGCAAGCGAGACATCGACTCACTGATCCACACTACCAGAATCTACAGAACGGACATTGGGATGTCATTCGGACTAGAGAAGTGTGGCCGGATGGTTACAAAAAGAGGGATGGTCATCCGCATTGAAGGGGTCTCACTCCCAGAAGGAACAATAGCAGACATTGAGGACAGCTACAAGTACCTGGGAATACCACATGGAAATGGCAACCTCGATGAGGTCACAAGGAAAGGAGCCCCCTAACCCTAAAGCCTCTGATGCCGGGAGGCGATGTAAGGAATCCTGAGTGTTTTTTTGTTTTTTTTTTCAATCAAATGTTTTCATTTTAGTTGTTTTACATCCACAACAACATGTACATTACAGTATAGTTACATTAGATGGGATACAACATAGAAATAGAAAAGGCAGTGTGACCCCTCACCCCCAATCCACAACCCCATGGCGACCCCCTACCCTGTTCCCAAGGATCTCAAAATTTTAACAAATATGGAAGCGGAAAGTTGCAAAGATTAAATCATCACTTACAGTTACATATTGAAAAGATTACATAGAATTATGTTGCACTCTTTCTTTGATCAAAGAGTAAGTTGCATCCCAAGCTCTATTTGTTTTTTGACTGGCCGAGTGCATCCTGGCCACTGACCTCTCCATCATAACAATATCTAGGAAGGAGTTGGCCCATGGTTGCCAAGGCAGTAAGTGTGGTGGTTGCCATCGTAGAGCCAACAGGAATCCTGAGTGTTAATAGGCTCTACAACCGAAGATTATACCTTGTGTACTTGTGACTTTGGCATAACTGAACATGGACTACAAGTTCACTTATGTCAAACTTGAGGAAAAAGATGAGAATTAACAAAACTGATTAGCTGGAAATCATGACCTTTTTTAGAAGTTGAACAGCAAATGCAGTGACGTCATAGCCAAGAAACTTCAATTCACTAAAAAGGACCACGCCACAAAGATATACGTTTAAAGACTTAATGATGAAAGGTGAGGGATGTAGAGATGAGGGACGTAGGGATGAGGGATGTAGGATGAAGGGATGTAGAGATGGGGGATGGAGGGATGAAAGTATAAGGGTTGAAGGGATGAATGATCTTGATTTGGTTATCTGGGGAAAATGATGGAGGGCTTGGGAGGTGAAGACTCTGTGTGGGGGTTTGGTTTTTGGGAAACGGATCTTCTTATTTTCCCGAGCCCGCATAGGACCCCCAAAAGAGTCCGATTTAAATAGAACAGATGATAGAACGTGCTTGTCATGAATAATTGAGATTATTGCGGATGCATGATCTCAGTTATGCATCGCAATAATCATTGGAGATGAAGGGATGAAGGTATGAGACAATGAAGGGATGAGCGACAATCTGACTGGATGCTGACGAGGCGGCTCCTATGCGAAAGAGAATGGGTGGAGTAAAGTTCGAGAAAGATGCCTGATCTTAACAGGGCTAGACTGAGATGGTTGGAGATCCAGACTCAAGTTGCTGGATTTCAGGATTCTGAGATGAGGTGTGGACCTTGAGATGAAACGCTTGCTGAAATTTTGGTCTGAAAATAAAGACTGGCTCATAGGGGTGAGGTTGGAGTTAAGATGGAAGAGATGAAATGGATGAGATGGGAAACTGATCAGTTGACTTCTCTGAAGAAAATATATGAATGTTATGACTGAATGATGATATCTGAAAAGCATAATGAATGAAGCATTGTGCTTGAGGAGATAAAACAACAGGGGAGTTAGTTGGATGTTACTGAAGAAGATGGTGGAGCTGGAGTTGGATGAGTTTCTGAATCTGAAGCAAAGAGTCCAAATTTTTGAAGAAAGTGGCAGAACGTCATTGATGCTCTGAGTTACTGGAATGTGAGCTGCTCGAAGCAGGTATGAGGTATGCCAAGAAACTTCAATTCACTAAAAAGGACCACGCCACGTTCTCAGTCTACCACGATGGTAGACTGAGAACAGAGTGAGTCTGAATAAATGAGAGTAAACTTCTTGCACCATTCATGTCCCCAAAGTTTTTGCTGCAATAACGATGGGGTACAGTTCACAAAGTGCCATTTTAGCTTCACCATTTACCTCTGTAATAGTCACCAAGTCTATAGAGGGAGTTGCCTTTGTGTAGAGTTGAAAGTGCTCAGGATGAATGTGAAAGTCATTGTAGAGGAAAACCATGCCCTTGCAGGAGTGATCTGACTGACTGGCATCAGTGATCTTTAAGACAAGTGAAGATGTACTACTGTCCTGCTACGGTACAATACAGTAAAACATGTTTAAATGTTCATACTTTGTGAAGCTTGGGAGGATAGGGATGAAATGATGGTTCAGACAAAAGCTTTGAAGCTCAGAGAGGACGCGGTCAGATAGTGTAATACAACCTGGCTCCCACTAGGGGTGAGAGCCAGGTCCGGTGCGAGTAGAGGTCCGGAATCGGTGCAAGTGGAAGTGGAAATGACATTACCAGAGGAGGAAGTGGACGCTGAGAAAGAAGCGGAAGCCCGGGATGTTTGGACTTTGAATTTAAAGATTTGTAATCATAGAAAGTGTCACGGGTCTGACAGTTGATGAAAAGTAACAGACTGAGCAGAGTATAAATAGTCCCTCTGGAAAATTAAAGGTGTGGTTTGGGCGTAGTCCTGCTCCCGAACTTAACACATTAACTCCATATAAATAGACTGAAAAATATAATACCAAAGGAATTAAAGGCATCTATGCAGCACCAGGAGAGAGTAAATTTAGATTTTTTTGCACTTCTAAACACTCAAAGTACTCAAAAATTGATTTAAGGGCTAAAAATTTTGATTTTCATATGTCCCGTTAATTCATGACGGTGTCAACTTTTTCTGTGTTTGCTGTGAATGTTATGTAACCTTTGTGTGCTGCTGCCAGTCTTGGCCTGGATTCTCTTGCAAAAGAGGTTTTTAATGTCAATGGGATTTTCCTAACAAAATAAATGCTAAATTAAGAAAAAAACATTTAGGGTGAGTGTGCCATCCTTTGACACATCAGTGAGTAAAGACATTCAAGTTTTCCAGTTAATGGAGATCCTTAAATAGTTTTATAACAGGAAGAATATATTTTTAAATAAAGCAAGAAACTATTTTATCAGAAAAAGTTGATACTGTACAGTTTTTCTAAAGCTGGAAATCCTCTAGAGGGCGCCACATCTCTGCCTCAAGACTGGAATTCCAACAGGAACTCTTGGTAAACCAGGAAACAGTTCAAAGAGAAAAAAACTCATTGAGCAAACACCCTGAGGATGAATGCTGACACCTGCCATCGTCTCCGAAATCAAACTAACACTGAACAAGGAGAGCAGAGAGAGAACTGAGCAACTAGACACTGGAACACAGACTGCTGCAGGAGGAAAAACAAGCAAATCAAAGTAAGTTCAGAAAGTTTCTACAGGAGAGAAACTGACTTCCTGGTTTGACTTTCTGTCTGCTGTGGTTTCAGCTTCACTCTGAGACAAAATGGCTTCCAGATCAGACGATGATCTCTGCTGTCCGGTCTGTCTGGAAATATTTAAGGATCCGGTTATTCTGTCATGTAGCCACAGCTTCTGTAAGGAGTGTCTGCAGAAATACTGGAGAGGGAAACCAGGAAGAGAGTGTCCAGTTTGTAAAAGGAGATCTTCTAAAGATTATCCACCTGTTAATCTGGCTCTGAAGAATCTGTGTGAGTCTTTCCTACAGCAGAGAAACCAAAAAGCTTCAGAGGGTCTCTGCTCTCTGCACTCTGAGAAACTCAAACTCTTCTGTCTGGACCATCAGCAGCCAGTGTGTCTCGTCTGCAGAGATTCAGAAAAACACAAAAACCACAAATTCAAACCCATCGATGAAGCTGCTCAGCAACACAGGAAGAAACTTGAGGAAACTCTGGAGCCTTTAAAGGAGAAGCTGGAGCTCAGGAAGAAAGTTCAGGAGGAGTTTGATCAGACAGCAGAACACCTGGAGGTCCAGGCCCGACACACAGAGAGGCAGATTAGGGAGCAGTTTAAGCAGCTTCATCAGTTTCTAGCAGAGGAAGAGGAGGCCAGGCTGGCTGCACTGAGGGAGGAAGAGGAGCAGAAGAGAGGGATGATGAAGGAGAAGATGGAGGCTCTGAGCAGAGAGATAGCAGCTCTTTCAGACACAGTCAGAGCCACAGAGGAGGAGCTGAGAGCTGCAGACGTCTCATTCCTGCACAACTACAAGGCTGCAGTGGAAAGAGTCCAGCGCTGCCCCCTGCTGGAGGATCCACAGCTGCCCTCAGGAGCTCTGATAGACCAGGCCAAACATCTGGGCAACCTGGCCTTCAACATCTGGAGCAACATGGAGACCATGGTGACCTACACTCCTCTGGTTCTGGACCCAAACACGGCTGGTCCAGAACTCCATCTGTCTGAAGATCTGACCAATGGGAGGGGAGGAGAGAAACAGCAGCTTCCTGATAATCCAGAGAGATTTGATTATTTCTGGTCTGTTTTGAGTTCTGAGGGTTTTAACTCGGGGAACCACAGCTGGGATGTTGATGTTGGAGACAGTTCATTCTGGAGACTTGGTGTGTTAGAAGAGTCTGTTAAGAGGAAGGGAGGCATGAGGTCTGGATGGTTGCATATAGAGTTCTGGATGGATAAATACTCAGCACGGTCTCCTCCAGCTCCTCCCACTCGTCTCTCAGTCCAGAAGAATCTCCAGAGGATCAGAGTGAATCTGGACTGGGACAGAGGAAAACTGTCCTTCTCTGATCTGGATACTAACACACACATACACACCTTCACACACACCTTCACTGATAGGATGTTTCCATACTTCTCCATTTTTGATCAACCAGTAAAGATCAAACCGATGAAGATCTCAGTGTTGAAGCAGCAGCTCTGATGATCTCAGCATGAAGATCAAAGTCCAATAAAAACTTATTGATCAGATTGAAACTGTGAGTTTAAAGAGGAAACTGGAGACGATCTGATCATCTGGAAACTTCTTCATCTCTGACTTTTCATATCTGCTTATCTGCTTAGTGATGAAACTGAATGAATCGGAAATGACCTTTTCAGTTACTTCTAACTTTTTATTTGTGTTGCTTTGACTATTTCCCTGAACAATGCTGTGCTTATACTTTCTATTGTCACTTTTATTTTTAAATAAATACTGCAAAATACTATGATAAAAATCTAAGTCCATGTTGTCGATCGTTAATAGTAGGAGATTTTAGCCTGGACTTTCTGTTCAGTTCAGTCCCAAAAGCTTTGGTTCTTCAGACCTTCATAATTAAGAGATTATCATCCAGTTTATTACGGTAAATATTTCAGAACAATGATAAACTCTACATGATGTCTGTGAAGCACCAATAACTGAATATTGTTGCAGGAGGGCAGCGTTAATCTTTCATTTCTGATTATTTACTCTGGGTTTAGTTTTTGTTTCGAAAAGATAACTGCTGAGCTGTAATACATTTTATTTCCATTAATTTCTTCTCTCATTTTTTATTTTGGTTTACATTTACAGAACTTACTGTAATTTTTAGAGTTTCCATTTGGAGCCACAGTTTGAAAATCAGAATGTGATGGGATCAATCAAATTAGCATTAATCATTTCTGATTCATTCACTGTTGTGTCAAACAGAAGAACCTTCTCTAAACTCAAGTTTGTTTCTTATCGTCTTAGTTTCATTTGAAGGCATTTGGTTCAGACAGCAGGGGGCGCCAAGGCAAGCTATTTATGTATCTTTCATGGCACTGGGATCTTTTAAACATCGCGCTTTTAAGTCCTTTTCACATGTAAATCCGTCACTTCCGTCTATTTCTGCTAAATTAAAGCAATGTCCATTACAATTAACATAAAAGGCAAACCTTTGATGCTTTGAATTCTGACAAACACCAGAAAGCTTCCCACTCATGACGGATGCACCATCGTAACCTCGTCCCACAAGGTTATTTCTGTAGTCCAGACCATGTTCCTCAAGACAGTTCAAGACCATTGAACTGAGACCTACTGTATTAAGGCTTTCAGCTGCCTGGAAACAGGAAGCTTTCGTGGAAGACACCACTGTAATGATATTGTACAACCAGGGACATTTGTTCCTACTTATGCAAGTCTTTGGTTTTGTTTGCAATAACACTGAATACTTCACAAATCAGTCTGTACCATCTCTGCTAAGCCCTGAAGAATTTCATTTTGGATTTGATGACTTGTGTATTTTGCATTACCACATCCTCTAAGCTTTTTTCAATTAAATGATCCAATATGATGGCAAAACGGTTCTCTTAGTTTTAGAGTCTTCAGACTTTTTATGACTCTTTGAGTGATATTTTGTGATGCAGTCAAAAGAAACACATCTGCCATTGTTTTAACATAACACTGGTTTTCTTCCACCACTGTTTTCCGGTTTGTGTTTATAGAATTCAGCATCATTGTATTTACCTCTTTAGCCCTTTTATATTGACTCCATGCATACACTGCATTTATATGTTGCTCTGACTCTGAGTAAAGCTTAAATCCAAACTCCTTGGACAATTTCTTTTCCTAATTGCAGAAGCCAGAATTTAGGACTGTTGCGATAAACAATAAATCAATTAATCACACGATAAATTAAAACTATCGAACTCGTTTTAATTATCAGCTTTATCGTCTCTTCCTGCCTTTTCTCTTCCTGTTGATGACTCTGAATAAAAAAGGCTCAACTCCGGTGCTCTCCACTGACCCTCCCTTCCTCATTTCCTCAGTGTAATGCCCAGCGCACACTACACCATCTTAGAACTGTCGGCCCATTTTCAAAACCTGAGAGACCACAAACCAGCCGACAGAAATCCTAGGTATAACGGTTCAATCGGGTTCAGCCGTTTGGTGTCCAACAATGGGCACAAAATAATGGCTACAAGTCCAGTTAATTAATTTCAAAACCAGGCATTAATCAATGTTTTACGAGAATCTACCTGCAATGCATGTGGCTAGATTCAGTGTAAAGTCCTGACTTAATGAAAATCATTCTAACCTATTTATGTCACGTTAACGAAGAACAGCTGAAAAGATACCGGGTTTATCAACTGCGGTAGCAATTTGGCTCCAACTCCTCTCCTTGTCATATATGTGGATATTCCTTGCACGAAATGTTAAATAAATATTAATGTAGTTTCAACATATCATCTCCAATGTCCGCTGGACTTCGGGTTGCGCCATGTCAGCTGTTGGGATTCCCCTCCGTGTTTTCCCGTCAGAAATCACGGAGGAGAATCCTCGCTTTCTGATTGGCTTCCTGTCACATGCAACAGGCGGCGTTAAGCTCCCAGTTGGGAAAAACCCCCGATTTAGTTCGGAGCGGCCACGACGATCTACCGTCACACACCACCACTAATCACAAGCGACAATCTTAGCTCAGCCAACATTCTAAGATTGTCGTAAGGGGAAAATGGGGGCAAAAAATCGTGTAGTGTGAACTACTGCATTAGGTAGTCGGATGTGTCCATCTTCTCTACATCTAGTGATTACTGAAAGGCAATACAGACTTCATAATCTGCACCCTTTTGGTTGAATGCAGTATTTATTTCCACTTTGGCTTCATGTTGTTTAGTTTTTATTCAAATACATGTTTTTGTTAATGGAGACTGAGAATCAATTTTACTTTTGTTTTTGGTTGTTTTGTTAATTTAGTTTATCAGTTCAAGTGTTATGTGTTCTTCTGAAAATAAAGTTTAAAATAAAGTGCATCTATCTGTGGCAGGAAATCACATGCATTATTACGTCATTTCCATTAAATCAGTATAAAAAGGTCTTCAAACAATATTATCGTTTATCGCAATAATTTCTGAGACAATTAATTGCTCAGCAAAATTCGTTTTTGTGACAGGCCTAGTTATGGGTCTTTCTTCCGGTGCCCACCAGAAGTACCAGTATTTCATTGTAATTTCTAGTTTGTTTTGCTAGTCTATATTCATGATAGAAGTTATCTCTTTTTTTGGTTATAATACAATATTTAGTTAAACTTGTTCACAGACATGCCATCTGCTATCAGAGAGCTGCTCAGTACAGATTATTGTAATTATGAGTTTAATCACGGGGAGCGACAGGAACAAGATGGTTAAGTTTTGTAATGGAGAGACCATGAATTAGCAGCTCTGCTAGAAGCTCTTTCTCTGAAGAACTGACAGTAATAAAGAGAAAAGCAGCTCTGAGATCTGTCATAAATCTGAGTTGTGCCGACAGTATGAAACACCAGAACTACACAATATTAGCTCGGTGTGATGTCAATTTTATTTTTGTTTGAATTTAGCAAATAATAAAGTTCATGATCTGAGTATTTATCATTATTATTGGGCCAGGAAAAATTATTTATAAGACGAAATCAAAAATCTGGGATTATTTAGTCCATCAGAACCAGAACCTCGAGGTTCTTCGTTACTGAGTGTCGCTACAAATCAGCAGAGAAATAACCGCAGCTGTTGCTCAGTCCCCGAGTCCTCACTGAACTAGAACTGAACCGAATCACACATTAACCTGTTATAGAGAGCAACTTTCCACTGGAAAGTGTCGTAAGATGCCCTTGTGGAGCTCAGGTAACTGTTGTGTTGTTCGTGGCTGTTCTCTAATAATCAGACCAAGTTTAATTTGTGGCTGCAGCAGCAAGTGTGTTTTGGACGTGCTCCCAAAACAAAAGCGGTAGTTTTCATTGCCTACCAGCAGATAAGCAAACAAAAAAAATTTGGCTAAAAATTCTAAACTTGAAGAGAAAACCCAAAAAGCTTTATGTGTTCATTTCATTGTGTGGACAAAAAGCCAACGGAAGAAAACCCCCATCTGCACCTGAAGCAACCGAGTCAGTGAAGTAGCTACATATGCTATTGCGACTTGAAGAAATGCGGCCATTTCTTCAAGTTGTCATTCCTCCCCGCAATAGCTGTAGGTTGCGGTAAAACAATATTCTCACATTTAAGCTTTGATAGCTGGTGTTCCCACATATTTTATAGCCTAAAAGCTCTCATGAAAGCCGGTTAGCGAGTTGCTAACATGTGAGTTTCCAGTTACAAATGGCGTTTCCAGTTAGCGGCAGAAGTCGCGCCCATAATTCACGCAAAGCATCATGGGGCGTAGGAATACGGTGGATAGGTGAAGCAATATGAAGAGTCCTTGATATCAGAATATTCTACAGCAGAACCGTCTCTGTACCAGCAGCTGGTAAATGATCTCTTCCATGATCCAGGCTGAGTTCTGGGGAATTTTGTAGAACTTGGTTGATCAGGGCCCTGTTCTTTTGACCTTGAAATATCTGGAATACAAACATAATTGACACATAAACACAACCTAGGCAGGTTATAAGCAGGTTTTAGTGTGAGTGAAATTACCACTGGGTCCTTTTGGAAGAGTAAAAGCAGTGCTGGACGCAACTGGGAAGAGGCCAGTGGGATCTCCTGCAACTGGCCCTTCTGGATCATCATCATCCTGGTCAGAGGCAGATCTCTCTGTGTTTTCAGATTCATTCTTTGACGGAAATACATTGTTAAAAAAAAGTATATTAACATAACTGTAACAACAATTTAAGGAACACATTAGCAGCAGCTAGCATTTAAAAATAACCTAAACCTGAATTGGAACTTGATTATTTCTGTAGATACTCTGACCTGGTGTTGGTGGACTGGTGTTTGCCTGACTTTCCCTCTCCTGACTGGTCCCGGTACATGAGCCATCACGGCTCCTGATGCCAGAGCTGAAAGATCTTTGATTTCTGCCTGATTTGTTTCTTTGTAAGAAGAAGTTGTCTATCCTGCCTCCCTGTCTTCAATCTCAACTGACCCTATGAAAAAATAAACCAGTCACGTTATTCCAAGCATCACTTACAATTACATGGTGTTAATAAGTCCCCACTGCCACCATGTAGGGTCAGGCTACAGACTGTGGCTGTACGTTCAGTTCTCAGCTGCTGTACAGACGAACATCTTTTTGTTCATAATCATCATCAACTTCATTTATAAAGTGTTTTAACATAAGCCAGAGCTGAAATAAAATGCTAAACATCAGCAATAAAAGAAAACATAAAATAAAACGACAAAGCTAATCACACAAGAACTTAAAGAAATTTAAAATTCAATGGAAAACATAATAAAACAAAAGCGCTAAATGGGTGAAATTGTTCACGATCCTTTCCTGGAGGAACTGAACCTCCGACAAAGTGTCTGCATTTACTATTCCGAATGCGCAGCGTTCATAGAAAATGGTTGTAAAATAATTGGTAAAAAATATTAAACGTTGTCATTGGGGAACCTGCATTTAAAACGCACTTTGCCCAAAGAATTTACAGCACAAAATAGTTTATTCCTTTTCCAAAACTCAACTGAGTCTAGAAAAATGCTGTGTAACTACAACATGTTGGTCAGTAATGCAGCTGCGATGGATGTAACTTTAGCTTTAGCCATCAGGGCAACGATCAGCAAGCAGACTGTTTTATTGCTCTATTTCTCCAAAGTCATCGGAGAAACACGTATGTCTATGGCAAGACAAACTGTATCAAATGTAGAGCCTAATATACAAAAGGTATCTGTAGACACCAACATTGTTAGCTTGATGGTCGCATCTTCTAGCAGTAGCTGAACTAATAAAAAAGAATTCTCGTAGCTCAGCTGAAAGTGATTTTCAAACTTTTTTTAGTAGTAAACCACTGTAAAACTCACCTTTGGAGTCAGATTGTCGATTATCTTGGAGTCAAATCGACTGTATTCCTCTTAGCTGTAGAATATTTTTCTATCATGTCTTTGCAGGTCTCCTCCTCTTCTTCTTGTGTTGGTTCATCTCTGCTGTGTCCAAATGGCGTATCACAAAAAACTTAAACGGTGCATATCGCCCCCTACTGTTCATCAGCAAGTAACAGTCACAAGTCCCACCTATTAAATTCTGCTTTTAGCTTTGTGTGATGTACAAGCTGAGGTGAATATAGTATCAAGAAATTTTACTCAAGTAAGAGTTGCAATACTTCAGAATAAAATTACTTACGTAAAAGAAAAAAATAGCAACGTAGTAAAAATTATCCTAAAAGTAAATTTTTTCCACAACGTTGCTCAAGTAAATGTAATTAGCTACAGGCTAATTCTGCATATAAGCATTTATTAGTATTACCAACTACCTGCAATATGGAGCGCAGTTTTACTACAGTATCCATTGCATGTCAGATAAATATTAATAATGCTAAATTAATTAATGCTACCGTAATATCAATGAAGTAAACAAAGCCTCAGCATAATTAAGGAGTTAGCTAACGGGAGTGTGAAGACTGAATGCATTATATATTAAATACATGCTGTATAGTTTTATCCTGGAGGAGGAAGCTAACAGCTAGCATACAGTGCTAACAGAAGCAGACACTCAATGCTACTATCAAACCACCGGCCAGGACGTCATTATCAACACACAATTTTAGACATTCATGTCTAAAATTAGCTTTGCTGTTATTTTAGCATTATTAGCAGCTTACCTCTTTGCTGTGTCTCTCGTTTCCATAGAAAGAAAGAAAGAACTGACCGTCAATCACACGAAGTATTTCGCAAAATCCCTCTTGATTCTGGCGGAGGTCCGTAAGGTAACCAAAAACCGGACTTTCCCTTCTGATGTGGGAAAATTCCCGAAAAAAAATTACAATTTATCCAGACACTTCGAAGAGGTTCTGATGCCGGGGGACGATGTAAGGAATCCTGAGCGTTAATACAGGCTAGAACCGAACATTTTGACTTGTTTTAACTGAACTTGGACAATCAGTGCGAGGAAAAAATGGCGAATTCACAAAACTGATTAGCCGGAAGTCATTACCTTTTTTAGAAGTTCAACAGCAAATGTAGTGACGTCGTAACCAATTAAAAGTTACAGGCAACAGAGAAAAATGAATAGACTGAAAAAATATAACCCCAAAACAATATGAAGATATCTCAGGGAACCACAGCTGGGATGTTGATGTTGGAGACAGTGAATACTGGATACTTGGTGTGTTAGAAGAGTCTGTTAAGAGGAAGGGCGACAAGAAAATAGAAATAGCAAAAGGAGTCACAAAAAACTGCTGAGTAAACAAACTTTATCCACTTCAAAATAAGAGCAAAAACTTCTAACTACTTCAGATGTCGAACTTTATTCAACTGAAAATTTACAAAACAGCTAAGAAAATTAGCGCTTTAGAATTCATCCAGAAGCTAATGCTAAAGCTAAGTGTGCTAAAGATGTTCAAAGTTAGCTGTGCTGTTAGCGCATTAGCAGAAGTGTGCCCATCACTGGACTTGACTAAAGTATTTACTGAGTTATGATTGAATCCTTGGTTGGCATTTATTATTGGAATCTCCAGAATCCTAGATATCTAATAAGATTGCTGCAACCAAAAGAACACAGGATGTTGCTACGTCCCGCCTGCGGGACACAGCAGCGCTAATGAGTTAATCACTAACTGAACAGGTAGAGATGTGGGACATAAACCAGGGAAAAGCAGCTTCTGTCCAAACAAAGTTTGACCAACCTTTGAAAAGCCAACTGCTCTGTTGATGTTTGGCCCTGATGTAACATCGTCTGCTGCTCAGCGTCGTCAGAGGGAAGCTGTATCTGTTCGGAGGATCCTCCAGTCCTGAAGCCTCTGAATGCCTCCCAGGCGTCTTCAGCTTCGACGTCGGTGAGGCCAACGCCCCATCGCCTCCTTCCCTCCAGGTTTGGTCTTCAGCTTCACGTCTCTCGGCGATCTGATGACGTTCCATGCTCTCTGCAGTGTCTTTGGCCTGGGAATGCCTGTCAGCCGGCGGCGTGGCTCCCAGGGTTCTCCATTACGGCTCTGCTGCTGCTGGAGACAACATCTACGTGTACGGAGGGCAGCTGGAGGGCGAGCCAACCGACGACCTCCTGGTCTTCAACACAGGTTAAAAACCTCATCCTGAATCGTTTCCGTCCAGAGGAAATGAAACATGTAGGACTGAAGTCTGGATCCTGACTTTGTTTCAGTGTCCGTCACCTGGACTCCGGTTAAAACCAGCGGATCGCTTCCTCCTGCCCTGTGAGACTCAGTCAGGCCAAATGACATTGATCATCTCTGAGTTTCATCCTGGATATTCACATCGTCCGTTTCTGCCTCTCCAGATGGGGGCAGCGTTTCGCTCAGGCTGGAGATCAACTCTTCATGTTTGGAGGTCACGGAGCAGGAGGAACGTTTTGTCAGGACCTTTACGCTCTGAACACAGGTACACTTTGGTCAGGCTGGGATCCACTTTAAAGCAACACATCATGATGCAATACATGTTTATTTAAACGTCTTAAACTGAATAAATAAATATGAAAATGTTGACTCTGATTTCATTATGATAATCTTAAAATCACCGGTACAACACCTGAACGTATCAAAACCTTTCAAGATTCGAAGAATCACCATGTAAAGACCAGTTTTTATGGATTTTGAACCAACTTTCTCAGTTTTTCAGTCTGAATTCAGACCAAGAAACCAAAAGGAAACCGTTGTTCTCCAAGCTCTGGTCAGTGAGAGTCTCTCTGTGTTTTCAGAGAAGCTGCAGTGGCAGAAATGGGAGGTGAAGGGAGAATCTCCTCCAGCCTGCAGTGGACACACACACACACACACACACACACACACACACACACACACACACACACACACACACACACACACACACACACTGAAGAGGTGTGATAGGTATTTTCCTAAACCTACATAAAGAAAAGAACCACAGAGTTAACTGTTTCACATGAAGATGAACAGGCAGTTGTGACACCAGGTCAGTTCATACACACAACACTTTAAACTGAAAGTCGCAACAATTTATAAAGTAACAACAAAATGATAATACTAAAAAATCTCTATCAAGGTGAACCAGGGCAGAGAAACTATCAAACTGCTGAAGAAAGTGTTCTTTAGGGTTTGAACCTTTTCTTTTTCCCCCGTTTATCATGTTTCATTATGTTTATATGACAAAAAATGTCCTGGTCAGGTACAAGAAGGGAAAATGTATTGAAAACAGTTAAAAAAAGCTAAAGATAAAAATGTGCGGGATCTTGAGAAATGTGAAAAACTACTGATGAAGATACTTTTAAAATATAGAGAAACCCTGGCTACTAAAATAGAAAGAATTTGGGTGTTTCTTTGCAGAAACACCCAACACCCAAATCCATCCATGGATGGATGGATGGATGGTTGGATGGATGGATGGATGGATGGATGGATGGATGGATGGATGGATGGATGGATGGATGGATGGATGGATGGATGATGGATGGATGTCTGGTTGGATGCAGAAACCTGAAGTGAAACCTGTAGATCAGTCAGTTGGGCTGAACCTGAACCTGGCAGTCTTGGCCTGGTCCTCTGACTTCATGTTGAATCTGAGTGAGCTGCTAAAATGAATCTGCTTTCATATCTGATAAACTCTTTGTCTCTTTCTCCATTTTTAATAATTTTTCTCTTACACTCACTCACTTTGTTTTCATACCTTAGAGACTCCTGATGACGTTTCCTTGTCTAGCTAAAACCTAGATCAGAGCACATGCTACATTTACAGCTCATGGAAAATGAAAATCACGTTTTGTGGCATGTTTAAATAAGATTCATGGGAAGTTTTGATTCCCAGCTGATGGACAGACACTTGGTTGACTGGTTGGTCAATTTGTTGGTCCTGTGTTTGACTGGCTGGTTCTATAATTGACATGTTGACTGGTTGGTTGGTTTTAGGATTAGCCTGGTTTTTGGTTGACTGTTAGCTTTAGCTATGGAAACAACTTGGAAATCACCTGACTACTAGAAACCACTGAGATCCGGATGAAAAAACTGAAGCAACAGTTTGATTCTCCTTCTCTCAAATCTCCATCTACCAGTCAGTCGACTTTAATAATCAATAATGTCTGTGTCGCTCTTTGCCAGCATAAATGGAGGAGTTTAATCAATATTGGGTATTTATTCTACTGTAGTAGATTTTATTTTTATTTACTTTATTTATTATTAGATATATTTTATGGTTTGCATTTACTGTATTTTGTGTAATATTAAAAAAATTACTTTTTCCAACCACCGTTTGAAAAACATGTCACAGAACTGAACAAATTTGCATCCAAACATCCCCGTAAGCCGAGCAGAGACGTTAAAAACACATCATTCAGTCCGTTACGATATCACGTTTCCAGGCTTGATATTTATTCCTCGATTATTAATAAGCCTCTCATGAACACAGCGGTGGTTGAGCAGCTCATTTAAACTCCTGTTCTGCTCGTCAGTCGGTTTTGAGTCGCTTTTTTAATGGGACCGAAACGCACTGAATTGCGCAACACCTTGTTCAAACAATAATTACTGAGATTATTCATTTTAACACGTCTTGTTGATTTTTTTAAAATAATTATTCTTTTTTAATGAAGCTACAAACGTTTAGGATCTTAGTGAATATTTTTGATAAGCCCGTCAGAAGAGGAAGTGCTGCTCTCAGCGTCCTGGTGGCGTTCAGATTGTCATCTGCCGAGATCGACTCAAAAACTTCCGCGATAGACGTATTGGGCACCCCTGTTCTAGAGGGCGATACAAGATACAAGAAATAAACAGGAAACAGTTCAGAGAGAAAAAACTAACTGAGTAAACGCCCTGAGGATGAACTCTGACTTCTGTCTTCCGACTGAAACCAAACTACCTCTGAACAAGGAGAACAGAGAGAGAACTGAGCAACTGGACACTGAAACACAGACTGCTGCAGGAGGCGTTTTATTTAAATGGCGTTTTATTTTGAGAAATGTGAAGGATGTAGAGAGATAGAAAATGTACAACACAAATTGATGAAGAACATGAAGGGCAGAAACTGAGAAGAATCGATTGGAAGGGCAAGAACGGAGAATACAGGACTATTGGGAAATGGAGGAAACATGATGGATATTTACAGATTAAAGAAAGAATTATTCATTTATCTTCAGGATACAAAATAATAAAAACAATAATAGATGTAATGTTGCTCGTGTACAGTAGGTGGCGGTATGCTCCTTAAAGTTGCTTGCGATCCGCCATAATAGGAAAGAAGAAGAAAAAGACGACGAAGAAGAAAACTAAATCCTCTCGAGGCGGATGATTCAAAAGGAAGACCCGGGAAAAACAGGAACACTGAACAAGGAGAGCAGAGAGAGAACTGAGCAGCTAGACACTGGAACACAGACTGCTGCAGGAGGAAACAAGCAAATCAAAGTAAGTTCATAAAGTTTCTACAGGAGAGAAACTGACTTCCTGGTTTAACTTTCTGTCTGCTGTGGTTTCAGCTTCACTCTGAGACAAAATGGCTTCCAGATCAGACGATGATCTCTGCTGTCCGGTCTGTCTGGAAATATTTAAGGATCCGGTTCTTCTGTCATGTAGCCACAGCTTCTGTAAGGAGTGTCTGCAGAAATACTGGAGAACAAGAACTGGTCGCTCATGTCCAGTTTGTAGGAAAAGATCAGCATCAGATGCTCCTCCCTGTAATCTGGCTCTGAAGAATCTCTGTGAGTCTTTCCTACAGCAGAGAAACCAAAAAGCTCCAGAGGGTCTCTGCTCTCTGCACTCTGAGAAACTCAAACTCTTCTGTCTGGACCATCAGCAGCCAGTGTGTCTCGTCTGCAGAGATTCAGAAAAACACACCAAGCACAGATTCAGACCCATCGATGAAGCTGCTCAGCAACACAGGAAGAAACTTGAGGAAACTCTGGAGCCTTTAAAGGAGAAGCTGGAGCTCAGGAAGAAAGTTCAGGAGGAGTTTGATCAGACAGCAGAACACCTGGAGGTCCAGGCCCGACACACAGAGAGGCAGATTAGGGAGCAGTTTAAGCAGCTTCATCAGTTTCTAGCAGAGGAAGAGGAGGCCAGGCTGGCTGCACTGAGGGAGGAAGAGGAGCAGAAGAGAGGGATGATGAAGGAGAAGATGGAGGCTCTGAGCAGAGAGATAGCAGCTCTTTCAGACACAGTCAGAGCCACAGAGGAGGAGCTGAGAGCTGCAGACGTCTCATTCCTGCACAACTACAAGGCTGCAGTGGAAAGAGTCCAGCGCTGCCCCCTGCTGGAGGATCCACAGCTGCCCTCAGGAGCTCTGATAGACCAGGCCAAACATCTGGGCAACCTGGCCTTCAACATCTGGAGCAACATGGAGACCATGGTGACCTACACTCCTCTGGTTCTGGACCCAAACACGGCTGGTCCAGAACTCCATCTGTCTGAAGATCTGACCAATGGGAGGGCAGGAGAGAAACAGCAGCTTCCTGATAATCCAGAGAGGTTTGATTATTACCGCTGGTCTGTTCTGAGTTCTGAGGGTTTTAACTCAGGGAACCACAGCTGGGATGTTGATGTTGGAGACAGTTCATACTGGAGCCTTGGTGTGTTAGAAGAGTCTGTTAAGAGGAAGGAAAGCATAAAATCTGGATGGTTGTATGTACGTTTCTATCAAGGTCAATACTCGGCATTTTCTCCTCCAGCTCCTTCCTCTCGTCTCTCAGTCCAGAAGAATCTCCAGAGGATCAGAGTGAATCTGGACTGGGACAGAGGAAAACTGTCCTTCTCTGATCTGGATACTAACACACACATACACACCTTCACACACACCTTCACTGACAAGATGTTTCCATACTTCTTCACTACTAAAACAGTCAAGATCGTACCAATGAAGATCTCGGTGATGAAGAACAAAGTCCAGATAAAAACTTATTGATCAGATTGAAACTCTTTAGTTTTAAAGAGGAAACTGGAGACGATCTGATCATCTGGATATTTCTTAATCTCTGACTTACAACTGTTGTTTCCATTGTAACAGAAATTAATGTCAATATGTTTAACTGAATGCAGATTATTTTTATCTGCTTAGTGATAAAACTGAATGAATCTGAAACGACGTTTTCCATCATTTCTAAATTTTCATGTGTTGATTTTTCTGAGATCACTGTTTGTTTGTATTTGACTTTTTTCCTATAAATACTTTCTTTTAGTTTTCTGTTATTGTTGCAAAAAAAAATAAAAATACAGGAAAAACTGTCAGAAACATTCAACTCCATGTCATAATGAATGTGAATTTTATTTCTTATCGTCTTGATCTACATTTACTGTATTTTCTATAATATTTACAGTATTACTGTTTTTAACCACAGTTTGAAAATGAAATTAGCATCAAACTACTAATGACTCTGGATCCAAATCTTTGCTAACAGTAAAATTTGACAGAACCTCCATTGTGTGAAAATGTTGGCAGCTGCAGCATGAAACCTAATAAATTAACGACATTACAGCCCGATCACACTGATAAGCCGCTTCAGTTTTTTAACTGAAAAGGTGACAAATATTATCAATCATCCCGCTTTATGAAAACCAGTGAATGTTATTAGCATCTTCCAAGTATAAACATCAGATCAGTTCTTGACAGAAGGTTTTCATAAGTGAGAGGCATCTGAAGAGTCATGTTGTGAATATCTGTTCTACTCAACAGTCTGTCCTTGTGGCAAAGCGCACAGGAAAATCTGACGAGATGGCAGATCATCAGATGTTCATACTGTAGCACATCTAGACATTTATGTCAGTGTCACCTTTCAAAAACCACCCCGAGGGACACGGTCAAACGCCTTCTCCAAGTCCACAAAACACATGTAGACTGGTTGGGCGAACTCCCAGAAACCTCCAGGACCCTGCTGAGGGTGTAGAGCTGGTCCAGTGTTCCACGACCAGGACGAAAACCACACTGCTCTTCCTGAATCCAAGGTTTGACTATCTGACAGACCTTCATGTCCAGGACCCCTGAATAGACCTTAACAGGGAGGCTTAAGAGTGTGACCCCCCCTGTAATTGGAGCACACCCTCCGGTCCCCCTTTTTAAACAGGGGGACCACCACCCCAGTCTGCCAATCCAGGGGAACTGTCCCCGATGTCCATGTGACATTGCAGAGTTGCGTGAGACAACACAACCCTACAACATCCAGAGCCTTTAGGAACTCTGGGCGGATCTCATCCACCCCCTGGGCCCTGCCACTGAGGAACTTTTTGACCACCTTGGCGACCTTGTCTCCAGAGATTGGAGATTGGAAGGCATGTTGGTGGGATTGAGGAGGTTTTCGAAGTATTCCGCCCACCGGCCCACAACATCCCGAGTTGAGGTCAGCAGCACACCATCCCCACTATAAACAGTGTTGGTGCTGCACTGCTTCCCCCTCCTGAGATGCCAGAATGTGGACCAGAATCGCCTCGAAACCGTACGGAAGTCTTTTTCCATGGCCTCTCCAAACTCCACGCCCGGTATTTTTGCCTCAGGGACCACCTGAGCCACATGCCGCTTCGCCCGCCGGTACCCGTCAGCTGCTTCTGTAGTCCCATAGGCCAAAATGGCCCGATAGGACTCCTTCTTCAGCTTGACAGCATCCCTCACCAAAGGTGTTGTTGTTGCGCAGCCCCCCCCCCTTCTCTCTCTCTACTTCCCCTTGTCAGAGGAGGGAGATGTGCTACCAGCTCTCCGTCTAACGGGTGAATTGAGTTTCCTAAATCTGCCGGGATTTACCCTGTCCAGAACTGAAGTAAACTGTTTAAGCTGGCGTCGAGAAAGACTAGCCTGGTTTCTGACGACCTCCATCCAGATGTCCCACCCTTTCTCACCCTGTGAATTAGCCAGATCGAGCAGCCCACAATCAGCTAGCTTCACAGAGCACACCTGTTACCGGTTGCTCTTTCTCTATATTACATCTTGCACTTGTTATTGAACCAGGTTGGTTTTAGTGACTC
>NW_006800428.1:338463-343938 GCF_000485575.1 Poecilia formosa
TTATAATATTATAATAACCATTACTTATTAGTTACTCTTATAATAATCATAATGTGTTATTACAGACATTTCTGAAAAGAAACCAATAATAATTCATCATTTCAATTATTTGAAACCATGTTAAAGTTACTTCTTTTACCTTTAAGTACTTCCATAAGTATAAGAGTAAGTATTCTTATAATCAAACCAACATCAACCACTGGTTAAACCAATATTAATTATTAACTTAATTATAAGTTATCATTACTAATTCAAGTATTTTACTCTGGGTTTTATCCAATTACTCAAAATGTTTAGATTTTATTCCTTAAACCTTTAATGCTCCGAAATGAGCAGTCTGAACTATTTTTATTCACTGCAGGCTGGAAACTTCCTCTTTCTCCAGGAAACCTGCTCTTCCTGTTGCATAACTCTCTTTCTGCCTGACTATGATTTTTTATGATTAAATAGAAAAAAGTAGAATTAAAGCAGGACACAATAACAACACACACAACCAGATTAATTTTATTACCATCTGACTCTACTGTTAGGTCTTGATGTCACCTGTGTAATCAGTTTTAAAGATAACTTTATTTATTGTTATTATTAAACTAAAATCTCCAGCATGGGGAAGTGGGCTGAGCTCGACTTTTATCGACAGTGTCCACCAACGGGTTCGAGGGTTGCCACCGCGACAGGTACCAACAACCTTGTGGCAGCAGCTCCGATAGGCCACCTCGGCAATGGAGGTACGGAACATGGTCCACTCAGACTCAATATCCCCAACTTCCCCGGAATGTGTTTGAAGTTCTGCCAGAGATGGGAGTTAAAGCTCCGTCTCACAGGGGACTCCTATAGACGTTCCTAGCAGACCCTCACCACACGTTTGGGCCTGCCAGGTCTGACCGGCATCCTCCCCCACCACCGGGGCCAACTCACCACCAGGTAGTGGTCAGTGGACAGCTCTGGACCTCTCTTCACCCGAGTCTCCAAGACATACGGTCGCAGATCCAATGAAATGACAAAATCGATCATCGAACTGCGGTCTAGGGTTTCCTGGTGCCAAGTGCACGGATGGACGCCCTTATACCTGACCATGGTGTTCGTGATGGACAATCCGTAACGAGCACAGAAGTCCAACAACAGAACACCACTCAAGTTCAGATCGGGGGGGCTGTTCCTCCCAACCACACACCTCCAAGTCTCACTGTCATGGCCCACATGAGCGTTGAAGTCCCCCAGTAGAACAAGGGAGTCCCCAGGAGGGGCACTCTCCAGTACCCCCTCTAAGGACGGTGGGTAATCTGAACTGCTGTTCGGCCCGTAAACACAGACAACAGTCAGAACCCGTCCCCCCACCTGTAGGCAGAGGGAGGCTACCCTCTCGTTCACCGGGGTAAACGGCAACGTACAGGCGCCAAGATGGGGGGTAACAAATATGCCCACTCCTGCCTGGCGCCTCTCACCATGGGCAACTCCACTGTTTTCCAGTTTGTGTTTATAGAACTCAGCATCATTGTATTTACCTCATTAGCCCTTTTATATTGACTCCAAGGATACATTGCATTTATATCTCGCTCTGACTGAGTAAAGCTTACATCCAGACTCCTTGGACAATGCCTATAATTGCAGAAGTCAGAAATTGAAGTAGGCACTGTCTGGAGCTTTAGACCAGGGAAATCCCTGTAGGTGAAGCATATTTAGTTGAAGAGTCTCTGATAACAGAATATTCTACAGCAGAACTGTCTTTGTACCAGCAGCTGGTAAATAATCTCTTCTATGATCCAGGCTGAGATCTGGGGAAATTTGTTGAACTTGGTTGATCAGGGCCCTGTTCTTTTGACCTTGAAATATCCCAGATATTCCAGGTTTCAGTGAAAGTGAAATTACCACTGGGTCCTTTAGGAGAGTAAAAGCAGTGCTGGACACAGCTGGGAAGAGGTCAGTGGGATCTCCTGCAACTGGCCCTTCTGGCTCATCATCGTCATCCTGGTCAGAGGCAGAGCTCTCTGTGTTGATAATCATATCTAAATGTGAAAATATTGAATTCCTAAATAAGTGAATTCTCTAACAACCTTGAATTCTGAACATATCTCGGGATTTTTCTTTTTCATCCAATAATAACAATCAGGATTTAGATTTATTTATATTCCCTGAAATATGACCGTATTCCTCAGTTAGATAAAGAAAATCTCTAATAGACTTTTTTTTATTTAAAATGAACAGGATGATAGCATCTGCACATAATGAAAGTTTGTTCTGCTTGTCTAAGTGTAATGCCTGCTACAGTTTTATGGGACCTTCCACTTATAGCAAGAGGCTCCAATGCTAAAGTAAATAAAGGGGATAAAGGACATCCTTGATGATGTCCTCTTTCAATAACAATTGGTTTAGACATATTTTTATTTAATGTTTCTGCAGTATGATTTAAATATAGTAGGTTTATCCAAGTTTTAAAATTATTTTCATAACTAAAACCATTTAAAATGTTGAATAGATTATGTAAATTTAACCCCAAAACAAAATGAAATAAAAATACATAAACAGCACTGGGACAGAATACATTTACATTTTTTACACTTCTAGACACTCAAAGTACACAAAAAATGTATTTAAGAGTTAAAAATGTGATTTACATATGTTCCCTTTAATTATAATTAATTTATTTATAATTTATAACTTTCTCTGTTCTTGCTGTGAATGTTATGTAACCTCTGTCAGTCTTGGACTGGATTCTCTTGTAAAGGAGATTTTTAATGTCGATGTGATTTTCCTGATGAGATAAATACTATAAGAGGAAGAATAGATTTATACTTAAAGCAAGAAGAAACTATTTTATCAGAAAAAGTTTATATACTGTAGTTTTTCTAAAGCTGCATGTTCACTAGTAATCCTCTAGAGGGCGACACATCTCTGCCTCAAGACTGGAATTCCAACAGGAACACCTGGAAAAAATGAACAGGAAACAGTTGAGAGAAAAACTCATTGAGGAAACACCCTGAGGATGAAATCTGACACCTGCCTTCGTCTCTGAAATCAAACTAACTCTGAACAAGGAGAACAGAGAGAGAACTGAGGAACTAGACACTGGAACACAGACTGCTGCAGGAGGAAAAACAAGCAAATCAAAGTAAGTTCAGAAAGTTTCTACAGGAGAGAAACTGACTTCATGGTTTAACTTTCTGTCTGCTGTGGTTTCAGCTTCACTCTGAGACAAAATGGCTTCCAGATCAGACGATGATCTCTGCTGTCCGGTCTGTCTGGAAATATTTAAGGATCCGGTTATTCTGTCATGTAGCCACAGCTTCTGTAAGGAGTGTCTGCAGAAATACTGGAGAGGGAAACCAGGAAGAGAGTGTCCAGTTTGTAAAAGGAGATCTTCTAAAGCTGAACCTCCTGTTAATCTGGCTCTGAAGAATCTGTGTGAGTCTTTCCTACAGCAGAGAAACCAAAATGCTTCAGAGGGTCTCTGCTCTCTGCACTCTGAGAAACTCAAACTCTTCTGTCTGGACCATCAGCAGCCAGTGTGTCTCGTCTGCAGAGATTCAGAAAAANTCAAATGAACCACAGTGGAGTTACAGCCTCACCATCCATACCAACTACAGCACAATATGAAGGTAGTTTAACTACAGTGTCCATGCATGTCAGATACCTTTAACATATTTATGCTTCCACAACATGAATGAAGTAAACAAGAGCTCAGCATAATGAAGGAGGGAGCAAATGGGAGCATCCAGACTGAATGCATCTGGATCACATTTCTAAAGTCAGTCTGATACTGAGATAGTTATTAGCAACCAGAGAATAAGAAATAACCAGAAGACTTTTGGTTGGGAACAAATTATTACATTTGGTTGGCAGGACTGGATTATTGATCACTGATGAAACTGTTTAAATTGATAGAAATACAAACTGATCTGAAATGAATCACACCGAGTGAAACTGTCCGCTGTTTCTGGTCCAGATCAGACCAGGTGGGTTTGGCTCCATCATGTGGCCAAACAGGATGACTACACGATGGAGACATATGATTCTTTTTCTATGGATTTTTATATTGTCAGAAATTCTAAAGGTCTGTAAAATGTGGAAGTTTGTGCTAAAAATTTGAATATTTTACAAAATTACCAACATTGCTTGTTATTGATGTATACATGCAGAAAAAAACATTAAACATTTAAAGTCAATGCTTATTCTGAGAAAGAAGCTCAGATTCTTCCCACTGTGAGAAATTTAATTATAATTGTGAAAGAATTGTGGAACATGCAGATATTTGTTTTAAACCGTTTCTTTTGGAATTACATTTTTCCACAATTTTTAGAATTTAATGTTTTTATTTTTCTGTGTCTTTATTTTTGAGAAGACCCAAAACCTGAGTGTTTCCACACGGATCTTCCACTTCTTATTCATTAAGATTAAGCACAATATCCAGCATCATAGTTTAGAAATGAGAAAGGAAAGATGCTTCTTCATGCTGACTGGGTGCTTTACTGCAGGAGAGACTGGAGCCAAAATAACCATCATGAGGAAACAACATGGTGTGGACCAGGCCAAACATCTGGGCAACCTGGCCTTCAACATCTGGAGCAACATGGAGACCATGGTGACCTACACTCCTCTGGTTCTGGACCCAAACACGGCTGCTCCAGAATTCCATCTGTCTGAAGATCTGACCAATGGGAGGAGAGGAGAGAAACAGCAGCTTCCTGATAATCCAGAGAGATTTGATCTTTACCGCTGGTCTGTTCTGAGTTCTGAGGGTTTTAATTCAGGGAACCACAGCTGGGATGTTGATGTTGGAGACAGTTTACACTGGGGACTTGGTGTGTTAGAAGAGTCTGTTAAGAGGAAGGGAGTCATAAAGTCTGGATGGTTGTATATTGGGTTCGATGTAGGTAAATATACAGCACATTCTCCTCCAGCTCCTTCCACTCGTCTCTCAGTCCAGAAGAATCTCCAGAGGATCAGAGTGAATCTGGACTGGGACAGAGGAAAACTGTCCTTCTCTGATCTGGATACTAACACACACATACACACCTTCACACACACCTTCACTCAGAAAATGTTTGCATATTTTGGCACTGCTACAACAGTAAAGATCGTACCGATGAAGATCTCAGTGTTGAAGCAGCAGCTCTGATGATCTCAGCATGAAGAACAAAGTTCAGATAAAAACTTATTGATCAGATTGAAACTGGAGACGATCTGATCATCTGGAAACTTCTTCATCTCTGACTTTCAACTATTTTTTCCATTGTAGCAGAAATTAATGTCAATGTTTAATTTAATCCAGATTATTTTTAGCTGCTTAGTGACAAACTGAATGAATCTGAAATGACATTTTCCATAATTTCTAAGTTATTTGTGTTTCTTTGACCTTTTCCCTGTTTAAACTTTCTATATAATCACTTTTATCAGTAAATTCCAGGAAATTCTGTGACAAACATTTAAATCCATTTTATCCATCCTTAATCCCAGGAGATTTTAATCTGGTCTGGT
>NW_006800428.1:344449-355574 GCF_000485575.1 Poecilia formosa
TTCTGAGTTCTGAGGGTTTTAACTCAGGGAACCACAGCTGGGATGTTGATGTTGGAGACAGTTTACACTGGGGACTTGGTGTGTTAGAAGAGTCTAAGAGGAAGGGATATATAGAGTCTGGATGGTTGTTCATTGGGTTCGATCAAGGTAAATATACAGCATATTCTCCTCCAGCTCCTTCCACTCGTCTCTCAGTCCAGAAGAATCTCCAGAGGATCAGAGTGAATCTGGACTGGGACAGAGGAAAACTGTCCTTCTCTGATCTGGATACTAACACACACATACACACCTTCACACACACCTTCACTGATAGGATGTTTCCGTATTTTGACACTGGTAAAACATTAAAGATCGAACCAATGAAGATCTCAGTGTTGAAGCAGCTGCTCTGATGATCTCAGCATGAAGAACAAAGTCCAGATAAAAACTTATTGATCAGATTTAAACTGGAGATGATCTGATCATCTGGAAACTTCTTCATCTCTGACTTTCAACTATTGTTTCCATTATAGCAGAAATTAATGTCAATGTTTAATTGAATGCAGATTATTTTTATCTGCTTAGTGACAAACTGAATGAATCTGAAATGACATTTTCCATCATTTCTAAGTTATTTGTGTTTCTTTGACCTTTTCCCTGTTTAAACTTTCTATATAATCACTTTTATCATTCAGTAAATTCCAGAAAATTCTGAGACAAACATTTAATCCATGTTATCCATCCTTAATTCCAGGAGATTTTAATCTGGTCTCGTTCTTTTCAGTTCATTTCCAAAACCTTTGGTTCATGAGATCATCATAATTATTGATTATCATTCAGTTTGTCACTATAAAGATTTCAGGACAATAATAAACTCTACATGATGCTTTGAGGCCCTGAAACCTGAATATTGTTGCAGGAGGGCAGCGTTAATCTGTCATTTCTGATTCTTTAGTCTGAGTTTAGTTTTTCTTTTCAAATGACTCAGAGGAAAAAAAAAATATTCTTTTCATCTCTTTATAATTTGTTTTCCATTAATAAGGAGATGATGTCAAAAATAACTGTAGAGCTGTAATAAATGTTATTTTCATTATTTTCTTCTCTGAGGTTTTATTTTGGCTTACATTTACAGAATTACTGTCATTCTTAGAGAATTGCGATGCCCACTGGTGTGTGCCCACAAAAGTGGAAATAAAAGAGCATGCATTTATTTAAATGTTTATGGGGTTAATGATGATGGGTGCAGTAACGGTGTTTCACCGGTAGGTGGCGCATGGGGATTCTGAGCTGCCTGTTGCTCTGCCGTTTCTCATAAATTGAGAAATCGGAGTAACACACAGACTGCGTCTCCCGTGTGCTCACTTAAATGCTGTTTTTCAGGTGAGGATAACCCTCAATGTTTATGTTAACCTAGTACTTTATTATTTGATACTGTTTGGGGAATGTTGTGTTTCGGAGCCAGCAGCGGCTGGAGGAGGTAACCAGCAGACCGTGATGCTAGTGGGTTAGCACTGTAGCGGCGGGAAAGAGCGGGCTAGTAGGGATATGTATATGTATGTATGGAGTGAGTGTTGTGCTGTTTTCAAGTTCCACGGTTTGTTTGTGTTCTGGACAGTTTTGGGAGGTTTAAGCAGTGATTTAGTGCATTCATTTGAAGTGTTTAGCGTTCAAAGGTATTTATGCCAGTGCAGTAGCTTGATATACATACCCATGAAATGTCGCCATGTGTGATTGGATATGCATGTAGAGTGCAGTGAATTAAAGGTATATGTTACCATCCATGGAATTGTGATGAAATATGTTTATGATTGAATATGTCTAAATAGACTATAAATACAGTGAATTGCTGAACTGTGAACTGGGATATACTGATGGTGGGATGAGCTGGTTTGTTAATAAGTAAATTGGAGTAACACACAGACTGTGTCTCCCGTGTACTCACTTAAATGCTGTTTTTCAGCTTCATCATCGGCTGCTAACGGGTCTGGAACCCTGGTACCCGTTACAAAATTCCAGAAAATACTGTGACAAACATTTAAATCCATGTTATCCATCCTTAATCGCAGGAGATTTTAATCTGGTCTGGTTCTTTTCAGTTCAGTTCCAAAACCTTTGGTTCATCAGATCATCATAATTATTGATGGGTGATTATCATTCACTTTGTTACTATAATGATTTCAGGACAATGATAAATGATACATGATGTTTTTGAGGCACCAAAACCTGAATATTGTTGCAGGAGAGCAGCGGTAATCTTCCATTTCTGATTCTTTAGTCTGAGTTTAGTTTTTCTTTTGAAATGACTCGGAGGAAAAAGTTTTTTTTTCATCTCTGTACAACTTGTTTTCCATTTTAAAGGAGATGATGTCAAAAATAACTGCAGACCTGCAATAAATAAAATGTTCCTTAATTTGTTCTCTGAGGTTTTATTTTGGTTTACATTTACAGAACTTAGTGTCATTTTTAGAGTCTGTTTGGAGCCACAGCCAGCAGGGGGCGCCATGCAAGCTGTTCATGCAGCTTTCGTGGTTCTGGGATCTTTTAAACATGTCATGCTTTTAAATCCTTCCTTTCCACATGTAAATCCTTCATTTATGGCCTATTTAAAGTAAAACTGCANTCTGTGACAAACATTTAAATCCATGTTATCCATCCTTAATCCCAGGAGATTTTAATCTGGTCTGGTTCTTTTCAGTTCATTTCCAAAACCTTTGGTTCATCAGATCATCATAATTATTGATTATCATTCAGTTTGTCACTATAATGATTTCAGGACAACAGTGGTATAGTACTCGAGAACGGTCTTGGTCTCGAGACCATTTTTTGATGGTCTCGGTCTCGGGCTCTGAGGACTCTGCATTTTATTTCAAGACCAGTCGAGACCGCAACTGTAAAAATATCACTAAACATACAGTACACTATCTAGTTTATTTGTTAACATCTTTGTTTTCAGTTGATGCAAAACGCACCAATTAAAATCCAAGCGTGTTTCTGTCACTCCCCTCCCCACCTTTCACTCGCGCGTGGCGCTCTGAGACATGCGCAGTGGTTTCCTCTCAGCGGCAGAAAATGTCTAATCGTCAGTAATATAATAGCGCTGCATAAATCATAAGAAATCCGATGGCCACAGCTAACTCAGCAGCGCTTCGCTTTCACAGTCGGTGGGAACAATGTCTTACTTTTTTCGTCATTTGGAAAAGTAGCTCAAAGAAAGGTAAGCTCCGATGACGTGGTGTTAGCAAAGCTAGCTGTATAGAGGCACATAAGCATTGTGATGAAAAAAAGTCACTCACTGCCTAAATTATTGTGCGGATGTGTAGACTGACTTGTCGCATATACATGCATTGTTTCTTCAAATTGTATTTAAAGCAGGGTCTGGCTGCAGCTGGAGTCAGCTACAACACACGCCCGTGTAAAACGATCTACGTCATGATTCTATGTTGCTAATTAAATAAAATTATATAGTAAAGACGTGTCTGACAGATATAGCCGTGGGTTTGTGCTAAGCGTATGACGATCTGACAGCATATGCTGACCTGACAGAACACTCTTCTTTGTTCTTGTAATCCTCTGCGTACACTGCAGTAGCTATCATTATTTTATTTAATTATGTACATTGATATTTTTTAATTAAGAAATAAATAAAACACAAGAACGAAAGAGCATGCAGAGCATGCACATTGCTCTTTGATTGTTTTCGGTCAAAGTGGCAGCTGTAATGGTTGTCTGCCATGGTGTCAGACTACCTGGCTTCATGTAGTGGGAGAGAGGGTGAGAACAGTCACAGTGAGCGTCTTGTGATTGGTTACTTCTTGCTTGTTGCTCCTTGGTCAGTGTTCATAGTTGAACGTTATTTACCGTCAGGGCATTGCCTCAATTGCTATGTTTAATGGTGCAGACAGTGGTGGTTTCTTACATGAGCAACATGGACAAACACCCAGGGCGTTATCTCTTTAAGGATGGCATGAGACCACCGTAGCACAGAGATGGAAGCAAAATTAATATTGATTAATTTTATTAAGTATTTAATATCTAGGTGTTTTTATGTGAATATGGATCTTTCAGATCAATTTGAGAAGTAATTTTGATCATATTTCACATTTTATTGTGTCATGTAGCACGGCCTGCTGGTCTTGGTCTTGCCTCGGTCATTTTAGAGCATCTCAATTGGCTTCAGTCTTTTTAAACGTTAATGAGACGTTTTACGCCGCGCCATGCTCCAGGTGGCACAGCGTTCCACTTCACCCTGTTTGGACATTTTGTAGTTTGATAGAAAAGACAAAATTATCTACCAACAGAGAAACCTTTGATTCCAAAGTTTATTAAAAATGTCAGAACCATCCAGTATCTCACATGTTGGAGGCAAAGCAGGAGAAAGAAGAACCTGCATTCAAATGAACCACAGTGGAGTCATTACTGCATTTACAGCCTCACCATCCATACCAACTACAGCACAATATGAAGGTAGTTTAACTACAGTGTCCATGCATGTCAGATTCCTTTAACATATTTATGCTTCCACAACATGAATGAAGTAAAAGACCTCAGCAAAATGAAGGAGGGAGCAAATGGGAGCATCCAGACTGAATGCATCTGGATCACATGATCTCCAAGATAAGAACTGTGAAAACAAAGACAAACTACAAGTGCAAGCAGTTATAATGGGCCCCTCACCAGCCAACCCCCCCTGGCCTCTACTGCCCCAGGTACGGAGAGAAAATAGTCTCAAAGTATCTGCTCTGCATGCGCCAACCAAGGCAGAGGGCTGGTTTTCATTCCTGAAAGGTTTTCAGTCCTGAAAGGTTTTCAGTCCTGAAAGGTTTTCATTCCTGAATATAAATGTACCATTGCACCAATGAGAGCCACCGTCCTTTACTGATGTCCACAGTCAGGTTGGACATGAAACCCATTAAAGTTTATTGAAATGTGTTTAAACACACTGAGCTCTAACTAAACAGTCTGAGTCCAATTTTACGTTACGGCCTCCATGTTGTGTGTTTGGCTCCATTGTGTGGATAAAAAAGACGACTGCACCATGGAGACAATCAAGCCTGTTGAATTATTCACATTTCTAAAGTTCTTAGTCTGATACACAGAGATAGTTACTCATGTTAGCAACCAGAGAAGAAGAAATAACCAGAAGACTTTTAGTTGGGAGCAAATGATCACATTTGGTTGGCAGGACTGGATTATTGATCACTGATGAAACTGTTTGAATTGATAGAAATACAAACTGATCTGAAATGAATCACTGAGTGAAACTGAACACTGCTGCTGGTCCAGATGAGGTGGGTTTGGCTCCATCGTGTGGCCAAACAGGATGACTGCATGATGGAGGCGATGTTTGAAAATAACGCCTCCTCAACCAACCATATTAAAATGTCAGCTAAGACCTATAGCATGGAGGAATGTGCAACGTTTGGCAAACATGTGATGTGTGGCTTTTGCATAGAATATTTCACAATTTCACAGCACCACCTAGTGGTGGATATTGACCATAACTAGCTAGACATGGTCGATGTGTTTGTAGTTGCTGGTATGAAAGAAATCATGCGATTTTTTTTTTAAGGTTCCAAACTTACGGCCAACATAATGTTTAGCTACGTAGCGATGTTTAGTTAGCTGTTACGTTCTAATCGGGGAAAAGTAAATAATCTGCCACACTGACTCTTTTTGTTTCTTCTTCATCGTATATTGTCCTGGTTTCATTTGGCTCAGAACTGATCGTTGGGGCCAGATTGGTCTTGGCTGATCTTTGTGGTTCTCAGAAGCTTTGCCCAGATCAGTTTTGTTAATGTGACTTTAGTTTTGGAGTTATGAGCTGAAACACGTTTTTTAGCACAGCGCCACATAGAGGTGAATGTGGCTGAATGCTTGTGTCTGAGCAGTGGGGGGGGGAACTTAACCCCACCAAATACAAGCTGTAATAAGTTTCAAGAGGTCGTCTGCGTATGAATATCAGCAGAGAAACATAATAATAATAATAATAATAATAATAATAATAATGTAAAAACAGAGTAAAACCAAAGGGTTGCTGCTCCGCTGGGAATCTGCCATGCCTTGAATTGGCCGTCTGCTCACTTCTGCTTGGAACCAGAATAATTATATCCAGAACAAGCAGCAGTTAAATCCCCCAGGAGGAAGCTAAAAGCTAGCACAGTGCTAAAAGAAGCAGAAGGCTCAATGCTGCCATCAAACCGACGGCCAGGACGCCATTATTAGCGGTGAACCACAGCTAACCGCTTGGCTGTGTTCCTTGTTTCAGGAGATGGAAGCAGCTGATGCCTCAATCAGACCAGGTGTTTCAGAAAATCCTGCTTGGTACCAAAATGGACGAAGCCTCTGATGTGGGAAAAGTCCAGAGAAAAGTAAAATGTAACCAGACATTTAAAAAGCCTCTGATGCTGGGAGGCGATGTGAGGAATCCTGAGTGTTAATAAGAGCTGGAACCGAACATTTTGACTTGTTTACTGGACAGTTTGTCAGAACTGGACTTGGACTCAAGTTCAGTTCTGACAAACTTCAGGAAATAAATGAGGATTCACCAAACTGATTAGCCAGAGGTCATGACCTTTTTAGAAGTTAAACAGCAAATGCAGTGACGTCAAAACCAAGAAACGTTGAATAACGTCAAATAAATAGACTGAAAAATATAAAAAACAATATAAAGGCTGAAAAAGAAAATGTAGCTCCAACTTAAAAACCTGTTAATTTCTTACATGTAATTAAATTGAGCTTATTAAATGTATTTTATATATATTCGTTTGACAACTTAATAAACTTAATACATTGGATACATTTGATTTTTTTTATAACAGATACATTTTTTAAGTTAAATCACCTGTTTTGTTTTTTCAGTGAATGAATTGTCTGCTGTATTTGGACACGGTTGCATGGCAACAGTGGCCAGGTGTAGGTTTACCTGTAAGCTGAGCTGGATCAGTTATTGTTGGTTTCAGTGAAACAACCAGAGACCAACAGAAGAAGAGAAGCTGAACTGAGAGCTGCAGACCTCAGCAGGTGAGTTTTCATCCTGATTATGGTTTTATGAATCAAACTTTCCTCTGTCTGTAAAACCTGCGTCATGATGGGAAGTTATTTGGCAGCTTTTAGTGCCTTCTAGCGGACAAAAGGCGTCACTACATCTAGATTTACCGTTTTGCTACAAACAGAAGGAATATGAAAGTAAATCTAAAGTATCTGTGATATAAATGTGCGGCAGGAAGAGGAGCAGAAGTGAAATCAGAGGTGAAGATGGCTTTAGCCAGCGGCCACTGGCTGGAGAGAGGAATCAGAGGAGAACCTCCGAGTCCCAGGTCAGTGTGACGCAGGGCCGGCCCAAGGCATGGGCGAGTTGAGCGGCTGCCCAAGAGCACCAGGCTAGCATGATTAAGAAATATATATACTCAAAATAACATTTAATAATTCAAACTAAATGCTATTAAACATAGAAAAATAATCAATTTCCATATTGTTTCTATAGTTGTGACACAATAATAGTTCATCTCTTTCTGTTGATGGCTGCTGCCTCTGTTGGGGAAAAGTAAAACATCAGCTGGTTTTAATTGTAAATTTTGTGTTTATCACCTGATGTTACTTTCAAACAGTTAAATTAAATGATATGGCACCTTAAATACGACTCTGCATTTCAAAACCCTAATAATTAGTTTTAGTTTGTTAATCCTGTAATAACACTGATGTGATGTAAGCTAATTACAAATGAAGCTAATGCTAGTAAACATGCTACACATACACGTAGTTTAGGAATGTTGACTAGCTGGTATGGGGCCCCAATAAATCTGCTTGGGGCCCCAAACAGGCTTGGTCCGGCCCTGGTGTGACGCCAGCAGCAGCTAATTAAACTGAATAACTCTCTGTTACGCCGCCGCGTCTTAAACTGAGCGTGTTTCTGCAGACATGGTCACGCTGTAGCTGTGGCTGGAAGCGTCGCCTTTCTGTTCGGAGGAGCGAGTAGCATCAGCCCAGAGGTGAAGAAAACACACAAACTAAAACATGACACACTTTTATCATCTACTCTTTTTGTTACTTTTAAAGGAGATTAAATATTAATTTATTAACTTTGTTCTCATTCTTTAGGTCAGTCCTATTTACTTCTCTGACTTCTACATGCTAACAGGTAACAGACCAATAGCATGTAGCCTTCAGTGTTTCATTTTATGCTTTCATGTTGACAAATAACACAGACTGTCCAGAAAGTCTGTTGTCCATTAAAAATCGTTTTTCTAAAAAAAATCAAAATAAAATCCATTCTTGACTCTTGGATTCTCTTAAACTTTTCATATTTGCCGTTTCTTGCTAAACGTTGCGTTTTGGCTGTGAACACATGAAGTTTCTCTGTAGCTGCGATCTGGAAATGATTCCCAGGTTTGATGATTGCAGTGACTCCTGATGATGTGACCTGGGAGGAGATTCCTCAGAGCGGAGAAATCCCATCGGCCAGAGAAGGACACACGCTCTGGTAAATCCCACTCCAACATGGCCGCCAGCAGGTAGCATGGAGGTAGCGATGAATCAGAACAGGCGCCACAACTTTGTCCAGAAACAAAACTGAAGTTATTGTCTGTGAACCTAAAGAGGAACGATCTGGAGTCACAGCTTCAGTTATTACAGCTGGAAACCAGAAATCAGGCTGAAATCTGGGTTTGGACCTCCAGAGCCACATAAAGACGGTTACAAAGTCGGCCTTCTGTCACCTGAAGAACATTTCCAGGATTAAAGGATTAATGTCCCAGTGAGATCTAAAGCAGAGGTGTCCAAACTGTGGCCCTGGGGCCATTTACGGCCCTTGGAATAATTCTGAGTGGCCATTGATCACAGTCCAGGCAGTTGGTGGAGATTTAAAAACAATATTGGGGTGAAGTGATCACTGATGGTGCAGCACAAAGTATCCATCCTGGTTATTACTTTGAATTTATTTTCTTTTAATAGTAAAAGGCGACAAGAAAATAGAAATAGCAAAAGGAGTCACAAAAAACTGCTGAGTAAACAGTCTTTATCCACTTCAAAATAAGAGCATAAACTTCTAACTACTTCAGAAGTCGAACTTTATTCAACTGAAAATTTACAAAACAGCCAAGAAAATTAGTGCTTTAGAATTCATCCAGAAGCTAATGCTAAAGCTAAGTGTGCTAAACATGTTCAAAGTTAGCTGTGCTATTAGCGCATTAGCAGAAGTGTGCCCATCACTGGACTTGACTAAAGTATTTACTGTGTTATGATTGAATCCTTGGTTGGCATTTATTATTGGAATCTCCAGAATCCTAGATTTCTAATAAGATTGTTGCAACAAAAAGAACACAGGATGTTGCTACGTCCCGCCTGCGGGACACAGCAGCGCTAATGAGTTAATCACTAACTGAACAGGTACAGATGTGGGACATAAACCAGGGAAAAGCAGCTTCTGTCCAAACAAAGTTTGACCAACCTTTGAAAAGCCAACTGCTCTGTTGATGTTTGGTCCTGATGTAACATCGTCTGCTGCTCAGCGTCGTCAGAGGGAAGCTGTATCTGTTCGGAGGATCCTCCAGTCCTGAAGCCTCTGAATGCCTCCCAGGCGTCTTCAGCTTCGACGTCGGTGAGGCCAACGCCCCATCGCCTCCTTCCCTCCAGGTTTGGTCTTCAGCTTCACGTCTCTCAGCGATCTGATGACGTTCCATGGTCTCTGCAGTGTCTTTGGCCTGGGAATGCCTGTCAGCCGGCGGCGTGGCTCCCAGGGTTCTCCATTACGGCTCTGCTGCTGCTGGAGACAACATCTACGTGTACGGAGGGCAGCTGGAGGGCGAGCCAACCGACGACCTCCTGGTCTTCAACACAGGTTAAAAAACTCATCCTGAATCGTTTCCGTCCAGAGGAAATGAAACATGTAGGACTGAAGTCTGGATCCTGACTCTGTTTCAGTGTCCGTCACCTGGACTCCGGTTAAAACCAGCGGATCGCTTCCTCCTGCCCTGTGAGACTCAGTCAGGCCAAATGACATTGATCATCTCTGAGTTTCATCCTGGATATTCACATCGTCCGTTTCTGCCTCTCCAGATGGGGGCAGCGTTTCGCTCAGGCTGGAGATCAACTCTTCATGTTTGGAGGTCACGGAGCAGGAGGAACGTTTTGTCAGGACCTTTACGCTCTGAACACAGGTACACTTTGGTCAGGCTGGGATCCACTTTAAAGCAACACATCATGATGCAATACATGCTTATTTAAACGTCTTAAACTGAATAAATAAATATGAAAATGTTGACTCTGATTTCATTATGATAATCTTAAAATCAGCGGTACAATACCTGAACGTATCAAAACCTTTTAAGATTCAAAGAATCACCATGTAAAGACCAGTTTTTATGGATTTTAACCAACTTTCTCAGTTTTTGAGTCTGAATTCAGACCAAGAAACCAAAAGGAAACCGTTGTTCTCCAAGCTCTGGTCAGTGAGAGTCTCTCTGTGTTTTCAGAGAAGCTGCAGTGGCAGAAATGGGAGGTGAAGGGAGAATCTCCTGCAGCCTGTAGTGGACAGACACTGACTGCACACCATGAGAAGGTACACACACACACACACACACACACACACACACACACACACACACACACACACACAGTTACATCCTCAAGGCAGTAGGGTGCTGCAGGGGGGCTGTAACAATTTACTTTATTTATTATTAGATATGTTTTATGGTTTGCATTTAAAATATTTTGTAAATTTAAAGAATTAAAATTTTTAACCTCAGTTTAAAAAAATGTCAGAGAATTGATCACTGCATCAAAACATTCCTGATTCTAAAAACTATTGTTTGAAAAAAGTGAAATTTTACTCATCACCAAAAACTACCTTCACCTCCAGCGCTGTAGTGTTTTCCTGAAACTGCAGATTTACTGGAAATCCTCTAGAGGGCGCCACATCTCTGCTTTGGACTGATTCCAACAGGAACTCTTAGAAAAACCAGGAAACAGTTCAGAGGAAAAAACTCACTGAGTAAACACCCTAAGGATGACCTTTACACCTGAGGATGAACTCTGACCCCTGCCTTCGTCTCCGACTGAAATCAAACTAACTCTGAACAAGGAGAACAGAGAGAACTGAGCAACTAGACACTGGAACACAGACTGCTGCAGGAGGAAACAAGCAAATCAA